>NC_136807.1:14559641-14572141 GCF_951216825.1 Electrona antarctica | reverse complement strand
AGCGGCCCTTTGGGGGCAGCAAAATTTGTTAATCAATAGTAACCATATTTGTTGCTCATATCTGAGCTATTTTTGAGAAATCTTGAAAATGTGTGCAAATCTTTGAATATATTTTTAAAGCAAACATTTTAACTATTTGCTTCTGGGGGTCCCTGGCTGGAACCAAATATTTTGAGATGGGGGTCTGCGGCCAAATACATTTCATTTTGAGGATCAAATGCATGATCTTCACTCAACCGAAGATCACTTATCTCTAACAGTACTTAGCCTATAGCCGAGTACATTTATCTTTACTCTAACAGTCCATTTCACTTTAGTCAGAAGTGCTTTTTAATACCTTTCTTGGTTCAATATTTGTAAAACCTGCCATCATTATATGTTATAAATTATTTATTTTTGATTATGTTCAAAGTCCCATTTGAGCTTGGGTTTATACAATATGGTGGTGCATCGGGTGAATGCCTTGTGTATTATCATCACTTTACCCACATATAGCTGATAGTCTTGTAGATATGAACTAGCCTATAGATTATAGTTACTGGGGGGGCAGCTTAATGTAAAGATGTTAGTGTGTATCTCTGTGTTCAGTTACAACACAGGACGTACGGTACGTACGTGAGTCATCACGTTGATCCTCATCCCTCACACGACCTTCAGAGTACTTTATGATCCTCATAATCAGCTGAATGACACACACTGCTACACACACACACACACACACACACACACACACACACACACACACACACACACACACAAACACACACACACACACACACTTTCTTTACATTCCTCTCAATTTATCTGTGTACGAAACAACATGCAAACTAATCACACTGCAATGCAATCCCAACAGAAACACAAACATAAAGAAAAGCAAATAGCACTCTAAAGGAAGATGGTACATACATTCACCAGATAAGGTGTGGTTTAGACTCTTTCCTGTCCAATGGAAACTCAAATAACAGCTAACAGGGTGTGGTGTAGACTCAGATCAAACACATAGCATCGAAACTTGTTGTTTTCACTACTTTTGTACTACACTCTTGTATGATGAAGTACAGCGTTAATTTACAAAAAAAAGGTTAAGACAGCAACAATATCCTCCATACATGTATGAACCCCCTGACAAAATTTGTCTATAAAATATACATTTATCTAAATAATAAATAATATAGATTAGCATTATCTGACCCACATTGGCCCCATTTACATGCAGAAATTCATTCGGAATGAATGGATTCATTCCAGTCATCAGAATAAAAATGCTCACGTAAACACCTCAATTGGAATAGAATATCCCATTCCGAATGAATTTTCATTCCGGTCTGGAGGGGTGGTATACCGTTTGAATCGGTATAGATCACCATATAAACACTTTATTCCGAATGCTACTGGAAGTTTGGAATACATGTATTATTTTACACATGTCTGCCCTTATTAGACTATAGTGCTTTATGCCCATGTCCAAGCAGGGATGGCCATTTGGAGACATTTTATGTGCGCAGAAATGTGCTATTTTACCCATTAGCACATTTTATTATGGGGGGAAAAAACTGGTGTATTTGTATTTTTCTATTTACAAACCCATCGGCGAATTACAGTGCCATTGCCAATTGCAGTGTATGGGTGTATGGATGCTGTGTTTTTTATTTCTGGGTTGTTTTAATATGGTTGTAGGGACTGCGTTTCAAAATATATTGTTATTTTATTTATCAGATAATAGCCGCCCGTTAGTGTTTGTCGGTTATTCATGTCTTAAGGGATAACGGTTGGGTATGGGTTGGCCATCTCTCTAGTCCAAAGTTATATTCCGAATGGTCATGTAAACAATTGAGGAATAGGAATACTTGTATTCAGGTTCCATGTAAACAGTTGGGTATGAATCTCTGTCCGGAATGAATTCATCCATTCTGAATACATTTTGTGCATGTAACTGAGGCCACTGATCCTACCAGGATGCCTGGCCAACTGTTGACCAGGTGTAGCTAATCAGTGCTGATTACACCTTAGCAAAGACTGCGCCCTGTGGATATGTCTATATAGCGTTTGGTTTGAGTGTCATCGCCACAGATTGACCAATTGACAGATTGACCAATCCAGAGCCATGCTCCTCCCATCCTGGTTTCCCAGAACTCTCAGGAACACCCTGAGCAAGACCCTGAGCCGGAACCTGGTTCTGGACATTGTTTACAG
Organism: Electrona antarctica; assembly: GCF_951216825.1. Taxonomy (NCBI): domain Eukaryota; kingdom Metazoa; phylum Chordata; class Actinopteri; order Myctophiformes; family Myctophidae; genus Electrona; species Electrona antarctica. The sequence continues at coordinate 14,569,945 of NC_136807.1, read as the reverse complement.
AACGCAGGCAGACATACATGCAGGGCCCGATGGGAACAAGACAAATCCTGTATGATCTATCTGTCCACTAATAGATGTTGACAGATTATATTCTTCTAATCCTCATTAAGCCATGTGGTAATAATACTGCTTTGTTGTAGCGTCCACTCCCTCAGTGGACAACTGCAACGTAGAGAAACCATATAACATCATCTGTTCTTTAGTTAAAAAGTTTTGAAAACGTTTGTCCGGTATAGCAAATGGAACACGACCTCATGGATGTTATGTAGGGGGCCACAATCTAAATCTAAAGAGTTTTAATGTGAGAGACAAAACTTCACGGGAGTTTCTTTGGCGTTTATTTTGGGGCGATGGGAGCGCGTCTCACTGCGGACTTCAACCCGGAGAATGAGATCGACGTGGCCGAGCTCCAGGAGTGGTACAAGAAGTTTGTGGTGGAGTGTCCGAGTGGGACGCTGTTCCAACATGAGTTCAGGAGCTTCTTCGGAGTCACCGACAACCCCGAGGGAGCAGACTACATCGAGAACATGTTCAAGGCCTTCGACAAGAACGGAGTGAGTTAGGATTTAGTTTAGTTTTAGTTTTATGAACATTCATTTATAGTGAATTGTGGATTTATGTTTTATGAACATTCATTTATAGTGAGTTATGGATTCATGAGTTAGTGTACACGCAGGTTGGAATGGTTCGAGGAAAGTGTCAGGTGTGATGTGTGTTAGGAAAGTATTGATGAGACCAGCTATGTTGTAATATGGTTTAGAGACAGACAGCTATGTTGTATGGTTTAAAGACAGACAGCTATGTTGTATGGTTTGGAGACAGACAGCTATGTTCTATGGTTTAGAGACAGACAGCTATGTTGTATTGTTTAGACTGAGGCCTCACTCACACCTTTCGATCTAGCATACAACATTGATGCATGCTAGATGTAAAGAAAGGGTTTGTTTACATCTTGCCCCAATGCATTTCCAATGGAAGTCACATGGTTTGACACAACATTTGTGTTGTATGGCTTTCGGCTGTGTTTCGACTGCCCCCCACCCCCTCATACAACACAAATGTTGTGTCAAACCATGCGACTCCCATTGGAAATGCATTGTGAGCTTGCATCAGTCAATAAGTCTCATGCATCAGCTATACATCAATCTGTTGTGCATGTGTGAGTCAGGACAGACAGCTATGTTGTATGGCTTAGAGACAGACACCTATGTTGTATGGTGTATAGCTACCCCAGAGTTAGTGTCGATTGTCAAAGTGTCCTTGAGCAAGAAGCCCCTATTGCTTCCGATGTGCAGGTTGGTGGATGCATGGTTTCCTCCACCATCGGTGTGTGTGAATGTTTGGACATGCACAGTGGAGGGATAGTGAGAATATCAGTAGAAGGATGCTGAGGTTGGAACTGCCAGGCAGGAGGCCTAGAGGAAGACTAAGAGGAGATTTATGGATGTATTGAAAGAGAACATGAAGTTAGTTGGTGTGAGAGAAGAGGAGACAGACAGAGGACATGAAGTTAGTATTCTAACAGGACAACACTATAGATTTAATATTAAATGTCTTCCAACAGGACAACACCATAGACTTCCTGGAGTACGTGGCAGCGTTGAACCTAGTGCTTAGAGAGAAAATGGAACACAAGCTGAAATGGACGTTTAAAATGTACGACAAGGACGGCAGTGGATGCATCGACAAAGATGAGCTCCAGGAGATTGTGGAGGTGAGAACTATTAACCACATGAACCCCCAGCATCCCGTACTGTTCACAGGGAGAGAACAGCAGATCTACAAGCTCAGAATTATTCACCAGCATCAGAGAGAGAATAGCATGGCCCAGGAAATGATTCTCCGTTCATTTTCCTCATAGACATTTCAGAAAGTATTTATTTAAAGACGTTTACGCCGCGGACAAAGCCAACTCGAGTCGTGACAAATCATGACAACAAACACATTTTTTTGGGCCGAACAAATAATTAGAAAGAAGAAAAAAACGGCAGGTTACACTTGCACTTTTTTTGTTGTTTTTCTTCTTTGTAATTATTTGTTTGGTCCAAAATATTGTTTGTGTTGTCATGAGTTGTCACACTCGAGTTGGCTTTGTCCGCGGCGTAACCGTCTTTAAATAAATACTTTTTGAAATGTCTATGGGAAAAATGCATTGGGATTAATTTCCTGGGCCATGGTAGGGACTGCGACACTCTATTATAGTCCAGTTTTGGGTGAAGAGGTGGCCACCGGTGGTTAGTAAAAACAGAGAGATGTGTTGTGTAAGCGGTGACCACCGCGGCGTGATGTCATGATGTAGTTTTCGGTAGTCACTTCTTCACCGAAAACTGGACTATGAGTATAGGCCTTAAGTAAGCAAGTCAGAGAGACTTATTGTCAGTATCAGCCTGACAATAAGCATCAGTATCAACGCACGCACACGCACACACCGTCTACATCTACAGGCTGCAGATAGCGTGTCATAATTGCGACTGCAGGTCGCATTTACTATGAAATTGTGCATTTCCGCCAGTCAAAGTTGTTTGGTTGGTTGGTCACCCCGGGCATGACCATATATGGTCATGCATCACGTGACATCATTGGAGATTCCATGAAGCCCATATGGGAATGCCCATATTATATATGGAGATCCCATCAATATTGGCCAGTAACTCTACATCTGACCTCAAACCCTTAGATCTCCATATGGAGCTAACCTGTTCTGACATTCCATATGTCGATCCTTCCCCATCCATCCTTCCTCTTTGATGTTTCCCTTTTGACTGATACCTGTCCATTTAAACTCTAGACGGACGTACCTGCCCCAAAGTTATTAGTGCAGCCACGCCCAGCGGCGTTGATCTGACAACATCAAACCCTGTACACTCAAGACACGCTCCATATATGGCCAGTACAGAATTCATTCCATATGTTGATCTGACCCCCCACGCCAAAGCGCCAGCGCTCGGTCAGCAGTCTGATGTCACCCAGGCGGACCTGGCGACCTCGCCCTCAGGCGTCTTACTGGTGTGTGTGTGCGTGTGCGTGTGTGTGTGTGTGTGTGTGTGTGTGTGTGTGTGTGTGTGTGTGTGTGTGTGCGCGTGCGTGCATCATAGAGTATCTACAGGTTAAAGATAGCGTGTCACGGGGAGTTGGATGAAGACTCCCAGAGGATGACTCCAGACAAGGTGGTGGAACGCATCTTTCAGATCGTGGACGAGAACGGAGATGGTGAGTGTTTGTAGATCTGTGAAAACACAGATGGTGAGTGTTTGTAGATCTGTGGCTTTCACAGTGGGTGCCGTGGCTGCCTCAGAATACTGTGATAATATTTTACCCTTTACTGGAGGTCCTAGGCCCTAAAATGACCCCATGAGGAAGCGTTGACCTTTACTGAATTGCTTCAGTTTCAGGTAATTTGACCACCTAACTTCAGATTTGGGCACCCTAACATGTGGTCTTTAAGTGGTGTGCCTGTGGTCATCTTAGTGGCTAGGAGGTCCAGTGAAAGGCCTACATACTCTCCCAAGATGGAGGAACAACATTTTACAATCTGGGAACCCTAGGCCTTTGTATGGCTACAGTGCGACTGGTTCAATCCTACCCTAAATCTAGGCCTAAGACGTGACACCTCAAAGTGGGGTACATTGCATCCACTGGTCAATCCAAGGGCCTACCACTCCACTCTCTTGATATGTTCTTTCCCAACTCTTGGCTGGTAATCCAGTCTGGCAGTGTGCCGCGGGTTCGACTCCCGATCCCGACGGCCTTTACTGCATGTCCTCCCCCTCTCTCCCCATTTCCTGTCAGCCTACCGTCTGTCCCTCCATAAAATATATAAAATAAAGGCGAAAGCCACAAAAACAAAACATTAAAAGAAATATATTTGGAATTCATCAATGTCACTTCAGATTAACCACTTAGACCCTCTATTCCAGTGGTTTTCAACCAGTGGTCCGGGGACCACCAAGTATCAAGGTTCAAGGTTGTCTTTATACGTCTCCCTCAGGAGAAATTTGTCTTGGAGACAGAGTCACGGCTGCATCTATTTTTTTACAGTCTATGGGCTGCATACATATACACATTCACAAAAAATAAAAACACCATGAAACACAAAAAAAAACTGATATTGCACACATTCCCTTGATAAAGTGCATCTAATCAGTTATGGTTGCCATTTAGCAATCTCTGATTAAGCATTTTAATTGACAGAGGAACAAATGAGTGCTTAAATCTATTATACTCACACCGTGGAGATCCCCATGATCTTCCCAGCCATATTTGCTAGCCTAGCAATTTGAGATTTAAATCTTTCCCCCTGAAATACAATGTGTGTCACGAGGAGAACTAACAGTAGTTTCCATCGCAACAGATTGAAAATAACTTCATACTTGACATGTAACCACTTGAACCCCAGCATCCCTATTCTAGCTGGGGGATCATTCACCAAAAATAGCTGAAAAAAGCTTGTAGATCAAGCTGCTTTTTAGCGGTTTGGTGGTCCGTCTTACTATAAGTATAGAGCACTGGTTTTCAACCTTTTTCATATTACATATCAAGGCCCATTATTTATTCAGCATTTGAGCCACGGACCACCATTTGATGAGATTTAGCCTGTCAGACCCAAAACTAAACAATATTTTGTTATCGTGGGATAAGATTTTGGACACAATTCCATGCTTTATTGATGTTGGTACCATAGTAGAGATGACAGGCAAACGTTGATCAAAACAATTCTTCTACATTTCTCTAATTGTCTAGAATTCTTGGAAATTAAGTAATGCAGATGATTAACTTTAATTTAACTCTTGAGAGCGTGGACCTATAGGGGTCCATTTGGAGGTTTCATTTTAAGCTCTCAAGAGTTAAAAATCTACCGTAATAAGGGTCCATTTGGTTACCACCTGTCCATCATTTCTCCGGGGAGACCACCTGGAACCTCCTCTAGGACCACTTGAGGAGGTACTGGACTTGAGCCCTGAGCATGCTGTATAGGACCAGAGCTGGCACACGCATGTTACAACCCTATGTTCAAAGATACATCAGCGTCTAGACTTTCTTCGAAGGCTTTTCAGAGTCTGTGTAAATATTATGTTGACCTTTTACAGGGGTCTATAGTATAGAATCTATCTTGAGGTATGGTATGTCCAGCTGGTTTGGCAACCTAACTGTTAATAACTCATTCGCCGCCAAGACCGCCGTCTGGTAGCTTAATTGTGTGCTCGAAGGGTGTTGGGTGAAATCAGCCCTCAGCCATATCTGTCAGTTATGAGTTTCAAAGCATGGGCAGCCGTTTCTCATTCCAGAGAGGCGGTTTGACCATGTCCATGTGGACCTAGTGGGCCCACTTCCCCCGTCCCAAGAATTCACTTACCTCCTCACTATGGTGGACAGGACCACCAGGTGGCCGGAGGTGGTTTCCCTGAAATCTATTACAGCATCGGAGGTCGCCCGGGCGTTCATCTCCGGCTGGGTGACCCGGTTTGGCAAGCCATCGGATCTCACTTCGGACAGGGGAGCCCAGTTCATTTCTGAGCTGTGGAGCACCGTGGCTGAGAGACTGTGGGTGAAACTCCATCGTACTACAGCGTAAAACCTGAAAGCCAATGGTATGTGTGAGTGTTTTCATCGCTCCATGAAAGCTGCTCTCCACGCCACGCTCACAGGCGACAACTGGATCGACCGTCTCCCATGGGTCATGTTGGGCCTGCGTTCAGCACCTAAGGAAGACCTGCAGTCCTCTTCGGCCGAGCTGGTCTTTGGCCAACCGCTGAGGGTCCCTAAGGAGTTTCTCCCTGGGTCCTCTGGTCCTTGAGCCACCATAGTTAACCGGTCTGCTTTCCGGGACACGGGTATGTTTGCCCCGGTTCCTACACACCACTGCCTTCCCCAGTCTTACATTCCGAAGGACCTCATGGCTGCTAGCTACGCGTTTATTCGTCATGATGCCCACTGTTCTCCGCTGCAGGCTCCTTATGACGGGCCCTTCTGTGTCCTCAAGACGGGCCCCAAGAACTCTGTAGTGGACATGGGGGGGAATAAGCAGCAGATTTCAGTTGATCGGCTTAAGCCTGCGGTCCCAGACGAGCCGGTGGAGCCCCACGCCGGGGTCGGCCACCCAAATCTGCCCCTGTCCCTCCAGCCATTGTGACTCCTGCCTATCCCCCAGCAAAGCCTCAACGTCGGCGGGGACGTCCCCCTGCCACGTTCCCTGGCACTGTGAGATACAGTCGTTTATGGTCGTGCGGTCAGACCTCCTAAAAGAGACTAAAGACACTGGGTGTACTGTTTAGGGTTTTTTATAGGGGGGGGAGTGGACACTAGATGGAGGTGTCTCACCTCAGAATGGACACTGATGGGTGGTAATGGGTGGGGAAGTGATACAGTATAAGGAAGTACCTTTACCTGTGTGTGTGTGTGTGTGTGTGGTTTGAATTTGTTTGGAAGTAAAGTGCAGAGACTCCCTATACTATGTCTGCTCGTCTCTTTTATCAGCTTCCACAATGTTACATATGTTATATTATAATGCATATATTATATCAAATATAATACAGGTAAATAGGCTACTTACTGTATATGAATACAGGTGTTGCCTTGAGCATTTGGCTAGTCTTTTAGTGTGCAATTAATTGCAGAGATTAACTGTAGTCGGCCATCCCATCCTGTAGGGGAGCTGTCTCTGGAGGAGTTCGTCGACGGAGCCAGAAGTGACGCGTGGGTGATGAGTCAGTTAAAGCTGGATGTCAACCCAGTCGACTGGATGCAGGGCCGTCGCGCCAGGAAGCAAGAGGCTACGACATCACAAGCCCAGGACAAACAGGAAGCCAATGCGGAATAAGTGTCTTAATGTCCAGCTGCAGTGACCTTTATTGTGAAATGTCCTATTAAAACCACCTTTATTGTGAAATGTCCTATTAAAACAGAGCCTGCGGTTGTGTGTCTCAGCCAATCACATGTCTCAGCCCACTGCCCTGTCCAGGGGTGTAGTGGTTTTGGGGAATTGGTTTAGTTTTTTGTTTCCATATTACGTTAACGTAATGTTTTCATTTTGTTGCATTGACGAAGACTGACAGAAACATTACTTACATTACTTAAGGATGTAACTTTTGCTCATGCTCATAAAGTACGTGCTCTGTGCTCATAGTGTGCTCAATGCTTGGGTCCTGGGTGGAAGGATGATACTGATCAGTTAAATTGTGTTTTGATTACTTAAGAAAGTTACATTTTGCCTAAACGTAATCCAGAAATTTGATGTGTGTTTTTCACCAATAAAGGATGGTTGTACCGTGTCAGTGACCTTTCCATTAGATTCCTATAGTGTTAAAATTCTATGAACGAGTTCATTTTTGTCTTTGTACGTTGTCTGGTTCAGGAGAGATGAAATTCTGCATTTTCACCACTTGCGTGACATCGATTTAAAATGGTCACCAAATGAACGCCATGGGACATTAATTGACCTGGGCAACACAACGAGATCTTAGACACCATAAGGGTCCTTTTAGAGATCTGAACCAATTAATTTGGTTCAAAATTAGGCAGGGAAAAATTTATGGAACCGGTTCAACCCATATATTCAATAATGACCATATTATTTGCCAGCTGTGTAAGCTGTTGACTGTATTCCATTGAAGACAAGAGAAAGCCTTCCTGGCCAAAGCAAACATTGAAGGATTACGGCGTTCCACAAATCATACAGGTTACTTTTTGGGATGACAAAAACCCTTACGAGGGAATTCAACTTCTTTGTAGTACTGGGAGTGGAAACAAGAAATCCTCTAGTCTGCTGTCATATATGGTTTAATGCTGCCCCCTAGTGACAAGCCTACAGAAGACACAGTATACATGTAACCATGTGCAAACCTTTACATTATATTCATGCGAGTGTGAATGTGTTCTCTGTTCCTGTGCAAAAACTTTACATTTTATAAGTGGAGCAGTGAGAAACTGTTGTAATATTGGTTGTTTTCTCTCTCTCTCTCTCTCTCTCTCTCTCTCTCTCTCTCTCTCTCTCCTCTCTCTCTCTCTCTCTCTCTCTCCCCATTTGTTGTGTGTTAGCCTCAAACCTGTACTGTACAGTGTACACTCTAAATTAAGTTACAGGCCCGTAAAGGTCCATTTGGTTAATGGTTATAGACCTGCAAGGAAGGATCCTGTGTCACGGTGTGTGTCAAAATGGAACCCAAATGCAGGCAACACAGGCAGAGTAAAGTCAACACGTTAACGACCAATAATACATTATGGGAAAAAAGGCTTACATCAAAGTCAGGCAGGCAGGGGTCAAAACCATGAAAGCAGTCCAAAACAGGCAAACACATCCAAAGGGGCAGGCAGAAATAGCAAAGTCCAAAAACAGGCAGGAGGTCAAAAACCAAACTAAGAAAATAGTTTTACTATACTTTTGTTGTTGTTTTTCTTCTTTATAATTATTTGTTTGGTCCAAAATATTGTGTTTGTTGTCATGATTTGTCACGACAAGAGTTGGCTTTGTACAACGCTTATAAGGTCTTTAAATAAATACTTTTCGAAATGTCTATGGGAAAAATGCATTGGGAATTATTTCCTGGGCCTGGCGTCGTCATGAAAGGCGGCGGGAATAGAATGTGGGAGTGGCCAGCATGGCAACACGGTCTGTGGAGAGACAGACCGTGTCCATTTGGTTCCATTTGTACACTCAGAGTTACAGACCTGTATGTCCATTTGGTTTCCTTTGACCATGGACCTCCATCTGAAAAAATATTGTTTTGTTTATGTTTCAATATGACATTGGCAAACTTACCATAGTAGCAACCCCACTGACACCTTGCAGAGTGTCTGTTCATATAGAAACACAGACAGCAGTGTAGCAGAAGAGAATTAATTTCATCCTACAGAGACTTGAATTCATTTATTACACACCCCATGAAGCCTAGAATGCATTTATGTCACACCCCTTATGAAGCATTGCATTAATGTATTAGCATGAAGCATAGAATTCATTTATTACACACCCCATGAAGCATATAATTCATTTATTACACACCCCATGAAGCATAGAATTCATTTATTACACACCCCATGAAGCATAGAATTCATGTATTACACCCCATGAATGGAGACTTGAATTCATGTATTACACACCCCATGCATGGAGACTTGAATTCATGTATTGTGCTGGCTCCAGTATTTTATTTTCACACTTGTCATTGTTGAGCCACTAGGTGGTGCATGCATGTTGTATAACACTGTAGTCTCTGTCACTGTGGCCAACATTGTGCCTAATCAAGAGGAAATTAGGAACACCTGTACACCTGTACGCCAGTTCAGTATGCTCAGTTGTGAAATGTGAATGCAGACAGTAGACATTTTTGATCTCCACTCTGTATGTGATCACCCTATAGGATAACTGCTTGTAAGTTTGTACATTCCATTCTTTGCATATTCCATTCTTTGATAATTTGTTGATATTTGCTGACTTTGGCTACAGTTGTAACTTGTGAGCTACATTAGACACTGTACCCTAACTTTCTTACACCTGTTTGTGTATGGCATTAGCTGGTGTTGCATCAGCCAGGTATACAGCTTTTTGCTTATTGGGGTTGTATGTACTTAAAATTAAATTATACAGTATACATTATTTTCTGCATTGATGTTTAAACTCATGTCATGTATAATTTGTTCTGTTCAAGTCTTAAGACACATACACGGCCGGTTAAAGGGACATTTCACCGCTGGAAGAAACTGTAGTTACTCAATATTAATAATTTGTAGTAGAAGTAGATAACAGTAGCACAATTTGAAATTTGGCCATTTTCTATGGCCAGAAAAATAATGAAGTCTGTGTGTTTGACTAGGACTGGATTGCTGAATTCCTACAATGCCCATAATGCTTTAGTGCACTTCCCCTCTTTCTGGAGAGGGGGAGGCTGCATGGAGGTGTGACTTTGTAGTCCAGGAAAAAAAGTGAGACTATATTTTCATGACAGGTCATGAACATGGTGTCATGACTAAAACAAATTAAATAAAAACGTATTAAACACATAAAAACCCCTTGTGTCCTAAACATCCTTAAAATGGGTGGCAAGTGGTGAAGTGGCCCTTTTAGACTCGCCCGTGGCTTCCGTGTGCAATGATGGTTAGGTTAGGGTTTGGGGTAGGGTGTTATGGTTAGGTTAGGGTTTGGGGTAGGGTGTTATGGTTAGGTTAGGGTTTGGGGTAGGGTGTTATGGTTAGGTTAGGGTTTGGGGTAGGGTGTTATGGTTAGGTTAGGGTTTGGGGTAGGGTGTTATGGTTAGGTTAGGGTTTGGGGTAGGGTGTTATGGTTAGGTTAGGGTTTGGGGTAGGGTGCC
>NC_136807.1:14512141-14554641 GCF_951216825.1 Electrona antarctica | reverse complement strand
GGTCTCGCCTCCGGACGGTCTCGGTCTTGACTCAGACCCTCCTTCCCCTCGGACTTGGTCTTGACTTGGACTCTCTTTACGTGCACTTGACTACAACATTAGTGAACAGTGCAAACTGGCTGTGGAAAGTAGACTTACTAAGTACTCAAATGACAGGTGTGGGGAATGTGACAGGTGTGGGGGATGAATGGGACAGGTGTGTGTAATTTGCCAGGCTGGAGTTACCATGCCATTTTTCATGTCGGACACTGCACTCCCTCGGGTCCGGACGTGTGTGGCCAATTTGAAGTTGCTCGGTCAAACGGTTCTGCAGACATGGATTACAAACGTAATGGCTGTGTGATTATGCTGTGTGATTGTTTTGTGTTGTGTGATTGTTTTGTGTTGTGTGATTGTGTGATTGTTTTGTGTTATTGTGTTGTGTACTATTGTTGGATGTTGTGTTATTGTGTGATGGAACAGACATGGCTCTATTTTTGTCACTGCCTATACCCGTGCCGATCTACATCGACATGCTGTGAGCTTGTAGATAAAAAAATAGTAAAAAGGAAAAAGAAGTTTAGGGATGAGGCGTAAGGCAATGACGAAAATAGGGCCCTAGTCTGTATGGATAGGGTTAGGAACAGACCCAGAGCCTTCAGGCGGCTCAAATAAATGAGATTTGGAGAAATGTCTTTGTCTGGCTGCCATGCTGGTTTAACCACAGCTCTAGAGGCTCTGAGAATCATGGTGTAATGGGGTAGCAGTGGCTACGGTCGGATGGGAACCCGAGATCCCGTTCTCCCCTCGGAGTTACTGTTGAGGTGTCCTTGAGCAAGACTCTGAGGGCCCTATTATGCGTGTCTTAAGTACCAGGTCTTATTACTTAACTTAAGACCTGGAGGCGTGATCAATGCCATTTGGCTATTCTGAGTGGCCAAACAGCATTGACCACGCCTCCAGATCTTAAGTTAAGTCATAAGACCTGGTACTTAAGACACGCATAATAGGGCCCTGAACCTCTAATTGCTCCCGATGTGCAGGTTGCTACCTTGCATCCGCCATCGGTGTGTGAATGTGTGAAGCTGTGTAAAGCGCCTTATTGGATAAAAGCGCTTTATAGATGCACCATTTACCATTTATGGATGAACATTTGGGTGAACTGGTGCCGATCTACAAGCTCAAAACAAACACATCATGACACATTGTGATTGATTGATTGAAATTTGTAGAATGGGTACAGTTCAATAGAAAGTACAGGTCAATATATAGATGTTTTTTTTTTTTTTAATGCACTTGAGCTGGATTGCCAATACATTTTGTTGCCTTTTACAATGACAATAAAGATATTCTGATATTCTGATTCGGAATACAGAAACTGCTACTGTGAGGATATAACCAGGAAAAGTACTATAAGACTTGTTTCAATCAGGGTCCTCCATTTTCAATTAATCAGAAGCTTGTTCTGTGAGCTTGTTTATCTTGTATTAATTACAGCATTACACAAATACACATCGTGTAACTTATCTCTACAACAATGTTCACATTATAAAAACGACATGACATACTCTATGTTATCTCTATAATAAATAGTGTGTGTGTCTCTATGATAACGCTCATCATCGTGGATGCGTGACAGAGGTTCCTGGTGATATTATGCTGAGTGTGTAGAACGTGTGTAGAACAAACGTGTGTTGAATGAGATGTGTATCGCTCTGAAAACACCGAGAGGCGTGACCTGTAAACAGCATCCATATTCCGGGCCCAGTGGCTCAGTGGTCCCCTCTCCTTGGGTGGTAATCCAGCATATTACAAGGCAATATATATATATATATTGCCTTCCGCCAACATTGTAATATTGACAACCATGTACACAGTACCATAGCATACTAAGGATTCTCTGTTTAATTCAGCTGTCGTTGGGTATAAAGTACTATAAACCCAAGATACATTGTAGGGCATTAAGTTCAATCCTACACCCTAGGATTATTGATATTTGATATTTGGTTCTTAACTTCCACCCACAATTTTTGAATTTCTGGACAGAGACACATTAGATACACGTACTGTATGTACCCACATATTCCTCCTTGCGTCCCTAAACTTAAAAAAACTAAACATTTTCATATATAGCCTCTGGGAATAATAAGAGGGCTAATGAAAGTTACAGGTATGGTGTGTGCGATATAAAGTGTGAGATTACCATAATGACAGTAATCCTTAAAGGTTCTATGACACGCCCCGAAAATAAAGGATTAAGAATGAAGGATTACTTAAAATAATTAATTTAATTAAAGATTACTGATTTAAGGTCCTTAAAGGACCACTTCACCACTTTTCAACCTATATCTTCATATAATAGGTCCTCACTAATAATCATGATAAAATGGAACAATTTTGTCCTACTCTATCTGTGTCTCATAGGAGGGCTGTGGGCAGTTCAGAAACCCGTCCACCAGTGACATCATCGATGGGGAATCCAAGCTAATAGAAACTGCAGGCTTTCTATTCCTGAAAAGTTGTAATGCGAAAATGGAAGCCATCGTTCTCACGATAATACAAATCTAAACATTTTTGTGTTTTCGTGTTTAAAATACATTTTCCTAACGATGATGTCACTGGTGGACGGGTTTCTGAACTGCCCACAGCAGTGTGTGTGTGTGTGTGTGTGTCCAGCTGGTGCTCGTTGATGGCCATTAATGTCAAAGCAATGCTGTTTATGCCCTGTCAAATAGGTCTAGGCCTACATCTATTCTAAGGTAGCATATACGTATACCTGTATAGACATATTATCCTCATTACTGTACGGAAATATACATAAATCTTCGTGTTTGAGCACAAAATGCATTTTGAGAACCCACACATTTTCACGCTTCGTGCGCACACTGTGCGGCCCCCCACACACAATAATTTTACAGGTGTGGCCCCCGGCCTAATCTAATTGAATACCCCTGCTACTCACAGTGTGTCGATGTAGATCGGCTAGTTGAACAATTTTGGCCCTATAGGTATCTAGACAGATGCTCTGCTATAGGGTTTTGAGTGATTAATGTCCGCCTTTTTATTGGAGTCTGAATTAAAACTTTTAGAGCATTCTGTTCATTATGGAGATAAAGAATTAAAGTTGACATGAAATGTAAAATAATTCATTTGAACCCTTTTAGGTCCCGGTTATTTGTGTCTTTATTATTCTTATATAAAAGATAATATAAAAAACAGTCACGTTTTCTCCCTTTAAACTAAAATATGACGTGTGCTTAACGTTACATAAAAGGCCTGAAATGTGGCCAAAGTTTCCCACATTGTTGAGGATAAATGGGAGGATGTGAGAAGCAGAGTCTCTGTAGAGATGGCATTCCTTTCAGACTGTATAGCTGTGACATTCCAGGCATGTTTTATTCTCTCCTCTCATCTCTGAGCTGCCTGTGACTCATAGTTGGAATATAAAAATATAACGGACACAATGTTCATAATATACAGTAGAGGGAACCTCTCTGTACTTACATAATAGATCAAACATTCTGTACTCTTCATTATATAACTTGCTCAAGGACACAAAGGCATTGCTCAGACTGGCAACCACATCCAGTGTGTGGAGTGGACTGTCCACATATTTAGCTTTTTGTTTTGTTAGTTTTTTACTTCTTCTGCCGTATTTTTTTATTTTTTGCAGTTCTGCATCGCCTCAACGTGCAGTCGTTTTTTACGAAACTCTCGAGGGTTATGCCAAACGGCGTGATTTCTTTCTACGTCCGATTTTAGACAGAGACCCGCCCTTGGTGACGCCCCGTGCGGCCCGCCTGCCTCTGATTGGCCGCGAACCCTCTTATTGGCTAGCTATGCTGCTGCTGTCAGAAGTAGAGTAGAGGAAGTAGTGAGAAGCTTAGCGATAATAATATTAAAACGTTAGCGATAATAATATTAAAACGCCAAAATGTATCTGTCGCCGTCCCCGATAAAAGGTAAGCCTTTGTTGTAGTTTACACAGAACGAAAAGCCGCGGAAGCATAATAATAAATAATAATATGAAATCAATCAAGTCATCATCTGTCACAGGGCGCCGCCATCTCTGACTGTTTCTGACATTGACAACAACGAGCTCTGGCCAATCAGACGCGCGGGGCGTCACCAAGGGCGGGTCTCTGTCTAAAATCGGACGTAGAAAGAAATCACGCTGCCAAACGGCAAAGTCACAAAACTCATAACCATTTGCCAAAGGTTGGTGCTATACCAACCAATTAAAAAATGCTAACTTTGCAAAACAACAACAAACAACAACAAAACAATCAACAACAAAGCCTTTTGAAGTGAAGGTTTTGGTCCGTCTCGCTTCGGCACTCTTACGTTTCTTCTCTGCAGAAAATCTTTTGACTGGAATGTGAATAATTAATTGGGCCACGTTTGGCCGTGGTCGGAAATGTGAGTAATTTTCTGTTAAGATGAAGAAATGGCCGTGGTTGGGTTCATGTGGTACAGTATGAAATATTAATGAGCCACACTGTGTGTGGAAGGCTGGCTCCCACACCTACTTCCTGTTTATATCTTCTCTTTCCTGTTTATGCAGCATGCTGTTTCCTCCATAGAGCGTCACAGTCCCGCCCCCTCTCAGAACGACGAGCGGCCCGGAAGAGAATTTCACATTCATTTTCCCCATAGACTTTTCACAAAGTATTTATTTAAAGACCTTTAAGCCTCGGACAAAGCCAACTCAGCTCCTGAGAAATCATGACAATAAACAAAAACAAAAGTGTTGAACCCTACCCAGGAAGCTTAAAGGTCTTTATAAAAATACTTTCTGAAATGTCTATGTGGAAAATGAATGGGAGATTTTCTTACGGGCCGCTCGTCGGGTCTATACGTGTCTATACGGGTCTATACGTATTTCTATACGTAGAAATGTAGTCGCCTCCTTCGACTCTAGGGCGTGTGTATAGGCGGAAAGCTTTTGCGGAAGCATAGCGGAAGCATGGCAGAAGCATGGCGGAAGCATGGCAGAAGCATAGTGGAAGCATGGCAGAAGCATGGCAGAAGCATGGCAGAAGCATAGTGGAAGCATGGCAGAAGCATAGTGGAAGCATGGCAGAAGCATAGTGGAAGCATGGCAGAAGCATAGCGGAAGCATGGCAGAAGCATAGTGGAAGCATGGCAGAAGCATAGTGGAAGCATGGCAGAAGCATAGTGGAAGCATGGCAGAAGCATAGTGGAAGCATGGCAGAAGCATAGTGGAAGCATGGCAGAAGCATAGCGGAAGCATGGCAGAAGCATAGTGGAAGCATGGCAGAAGCATAGTGGAAGCATGGCAGAAGCATGGCGGAAGCATGGCAGAAGCATAGTGGAAGCATGGCAGAAGCATGGCGGAAGCATGGCAGAAGCATGGCGGAAGCATGGCAGAAGCATAGTGGAAGCATGGCAGAAGCATGGCGGAAGCATGGCAGAAGCATAGTGGAAGCATGGCAGAAGCATGGCGGAAGCATGGCAGAAGCATAGCGGAAGCATGGCAGAAGCATAGCGGAAGCATGGCAGAAGCATAGTGGAAGCATGGCAGAAGCATGGCGGAAGCATGGCAGAAGCATAGTGGAAGCATGGCAGAAGCATGGCAGAAGCATGGCAGAAGCATAGTGGAAGCATGGCAGAAGCATAGTGGAAGCATGGCAGAAGCATAGTGGAAGCATGGCAGAAGCATAGCGGAAGCATGGCAGAAGCATAGTGGAAGCATGGCAGAAGCATAGTGGAAGCATGGCAGAAGCATAGCGGAAGCATGGCAGAAGCATAGTGGAAGCATGGCAGAAGCATAGTGGAAGCATGGCAGAAGCATGGCGGAAGCATGGCAGAAGCATAGCGGAAGCATGGCAGAAGCATAGTGGAAGCATGGCAGAAGCATGGCGGAAGCATGGCAGAAGCATAGTGGAAGCATGGCAGAAGCATAGTGGAAGCATGGCAGAAGCATAGTGGAAGCATGGCAGAAGCATGGCGGAAGCATGGCAGAAGCATAGTGGAAGCATGGCAGAAGCATGGCGGAAGCATGGCAGAAGCATAGCGGAAGCATGGCAGAAGCATAGCGGAAGCATGGCAGAAGCATAGTGGAAGCATGGCAGAAGCATGGCGGAAGCATGGCAGAAGCATAGTGGAAGCATGGCAGAAGCATGGCAGAAGCATGGCAGAAGCATAGTGGAAGCATGGCAGAAGCATAGTGGAAGCATGGCAGAAGCATAGTGGAAGCATGGCAGAAGCATAGCGGAAGCATGGCAGAAGCATAGTGGAAGCATGGCAGAAGCATAGTGGAAGCATGGCAGAAGCATAGCGGAAGCATGGCAGAAGCATAGTGGAAGCATGGCAGAAGCATAGTGGAAGCATGGCAGAAGCATGGCGGAAGCATGGCAGAAGCATAGCGGAAGCATGGCAGAAGCATAGCGGAAGCATGGTAGAAGCATAGTGGAAGCATGGCAGAAGCATAGTGGAAGCATGGCAGAAGCATAGTGGAAGCATGGCAGAAGCATTGCGGAAGCATGGTAGAAGCATAGTGGAAGCATGGCAGAAGCATAGTGGAAGCATGGCAGAAGCATAGTGGAAGCATGGCAGAAGCATGGCGGAAGCATGGCAGAAGCATAGTGGAAGCTTGCCAAGCTTCCGTGTATGTCACGGAAGCAGACGTTCGGTAGGCCAGGTAGACGTTTGTTTTCTCATTGCCAATAAAGCCACTTTGGATTGAATTGATAAGTCCCGGAAAGGACGCGCTGTGGTTGGCCAGTAGTCACTTGAGTGACAGCGACGCAGCGAGCCTTCCGCCATTCCGCTTGACTTCCTCCTTACGCTGTACACACATAGCTCCAACAAACTAAACTAAACCCTGTCTTTCTAAACTAAACTAAACTAAACTAAACTAAACTAAACTAAACTAAACTAAACTAAACTAAACTAAACTAAACTAAACTAAACTAAACTCATTGATATCAATCTACCAGCTGATTTGAAACCTGACCTGAACACACGCATGCACGCACGCACGCACGCACGCACGCACGCAATAGGAGAGCAAACAAGGTGTGTCCTGAAACCGCTGGTGTTTGACTAGTTTGTCCTGTAAGTATCATTAACACTTTGACGCCACACCCCATGTAAAAAATGGTCCGTCGTCTTGTTATGATCCGACGCACCAGCGGCCATGACAATGCGAAACGAAACCACAGTGCAGAGCAAGTTGTAGTCCAAACAAACCCCCCGTCCACTTGCATTGGGCTCAATTTCCCAGAAGCCCTAGCAGCCCAGATGATGACTTGATTTCCGGTTTCATCATCATAACGCGACAGCCTCGTCATCAGGTCCCAGATAAATGCGCTGTTTCTTTTTAATTATTTTAAAACAGAGAATTAAACGCATTAAACAAATAGCGGGAATAGCGTATTATGCAGCGGCGGAACACTGGATCAAACAATTAGCGGCACTAGAACTGTTAACACCATGCATGTATCATATTTATAATGTAAATATAAGGATTAACATGATGACACCATTTGTACTCTTATTCTTATATATTCTTATCATTTTATATTATTCACGTTCCATACAATGTATTAATACTGTGTGGACAGGCCCCGGGCCGCTGCATGGCGTAGCGGTCCGGGCACCTGCGTGTTGTGGGTTCGAGTCCCGATCCCGACGACCTTTGCTGTATGTCGACTCCCCGTCTCTCTGACCATTTCCTGTCACCATACTGTACTATCAATAAAGGCATGAAAGCAAAGGGAAAAAAAGATACAAATGCTGCCTCAGACAGACAGACAGACACACACGCCACGTGCGCACACGCACGCACACACGCATGCACGCACGCACGCACATCAGTGTTGGCTGACATTTGCTTGGTATTTTAATCCTTTGATTTGATTCATACAGTTTTGGCTTGGTACAGCACGTTGTTTTTACAAAGATAATTATCGGGTCACATAAACATGAACCTGTGTGTGTGTGTGTGTGTGTGTGTGTGTGTGTGTGTGTGTGTGTGTGTGTGTGTGTGTGTGTGTGTGTGTGTGTGTGTGTGTGTGTGTGTGTTGTGTGTGTGTGTGTGTGTGTGTGTGTGTGTGTGCCAGCCAAGCCGGGAATAGAACAGACTCTGATTGGCTGGATTCCTGCTCCAAGTTCTCCCTGCCTTAAGCCCCTCCCCCTGCACATTAATTATGCAGCTCAATGCAGCATTCTGCTGCAGCGCACACATGCAGGCGCACGCACAAACACATGTCATGTAGAAACGTTGTATGTCCTAAAACTGTTACTGTTCAGCAAATGTAATGTGTTACATTTGCTGTTTGAGAAGCATTGCCCTGTAGCCCAGTGGCTCCCAAACGTTTTCATGTCAAGGACCCCCCAAATGATAATGAAAATATATGTCATAAATGTCATAAATGTATACACTCTCAGAGTTACAGACCCATAAGGGTCAATTTGGTTCCAAACTATCATTTAGCTGGGGACCCACTGGAACTCTCTCAAGGACCCCTGGGGGTCCCCGGACCCCACTTTGGGAACCACTGCTATAAACAACTCTATAGGCTGGGCACAGTTTGAGAAGCATTGCCCTGTAGACAAATCGCTGCCCTCACTGGGCACAATAAATGCTGCGGTGTCACATTAAGCGCAGCTTGACACCGCAGCGATGATTGCATACAGCTGGCCTACAGGATTTAATAGAGTGTCTTCAGTTAATCCTATAGAACACTGAACCCGGCTGATTTTCACCCAGACAATTATATTTTTGTAAATACCATAATGTTGCTTATGTCTGAGGTGGGTGGGTCTTTCAGTACCTTCATGATGCTCAGTGACAACATAGAAGGTAGGTTTGTTTCCATGCCCACATCCCTGTTATTTTCTACAGGCAGGTGTTCGGGTGAATTTCACCCACGTTTATTTTACAGTGTCATTTATTAAATAATATTTTATTAAGGACAGAGGCGACTCTTCTCTATATGTACAGTGTCATGTATTATAAATGATATTTAATGAAGGACACAGAAGTCAGCTCTCTGCTATGTATGTGTCATGTATTACAAATAATATTTTAGGACAGCAGACATCTGGTCCTGTGAGCCTCAAACAAGCTGAGAGCCGACCGCTCAGCCAAGTGTGTGTGTGTGTGTGTGTGTGTGTGTGTGTGTGTGTGTGTGTGTGTGTGTGTGTGTGTGTGTGTGTGTGTGTGTGTGTGTGTGTGTGTGTGTGTGTGTGTGTGTGTGTGTCTGCTGCTGGCTCTGAATGTCACACACACACACACACACACACACACACACACACACACACACACACACGCGCGCGCACAAACACAAACACACGCTGGCTGCGTTAAGCATCCAGTTAGTATCAACATGACACATGGTGCTGTGACTGTGATTCAGTCTGTGTGTGTGTTCTGGGAACTACAACTGTTTTGGTCCACTACCTTTTATTCACTATCAAAACTAAGCTATGATGTATACAACTAGGACTAAATATAAACTAAACTATAAAATGAAAAGAGTGAGTGAGTGGAGACGAGATCCATTTAGAACTAAGACTAGTCATTTTATGTTTCCGGAAATAACCGATCTATAGCTTGTAGATCTGCTATTTTCAGCACACAGCTGAGTATAAATGCCAAAAATACATTTTAGTAGACAACTGTCGGCTAAAACTATAGACTAAACGTAAAACCTTTCAGATGACTAGACTAAAAGTAAGGCAAGTAAGACAACCAGATGTCTGAAGACCAGAATTGCAGCACACAGAAGCAACATACGCATGAAAGACCAGCACAAACCATAGCTGTGCACTTTGCAGAAGCACAACAAGGTATATAGGAATAGAGCATGTCAGGAAAGACACCACGAAGGGGTGGCAATGTAGACAACCTCCTAGATGTGAAAGTTATTATATATACAAACCATGTCTCCAAAAGGTCTGAATCAAGAAAATGAAATGAGACATTTTCTGTAGCTTCTAGTCCATGCCTTATTCCCTCGATACATTTAATGTATTCGGTGTAAATGGTATATATATATTATATAAGTATCTTCTGCATTGTGGGGGTGGCACACAGCGGGGGGGGACTCAATCTTTGGGGATTGTATAAAAGTGATGAAACATGTGTGCATCTGTATACTGACCTGACGAATATCTACTAAGATCGAAATGTCGTTTATTCAATGAAGTAATTCTTTACCAAAAGAATGGTGTGCGGGCCCTACCTCCTCCCATGATTGCCTTATTGGCCCTGCACCCACTGTCGAGGTGTGTGTAAATAGGTACGCTCTTTATCCAAGGTGCTTTACAGTAGATTGTGCATTACATTCTCCCATTCACACACACATTCATACACTGAAACCACATGAAACCATGCAAGGCACCAACCTGCACATCGGGAGAAATTAGAGGTTCAGTGTCTTGCTCAAGGATACTACGACACTAACTCTGGGGGAGCCCGGGATCGAACTGGGATCCTCATGGTTCACCATCCGGCCACTCTACCCTCCTGAGCCACTGCCGCCCCTATATTACATTGATGATAATATATACCTACATACATTGATGATAGACCTAGATAATTATATTATGTTTAATATATTCACTGTCTGTCTGATCAATAAAGCATTAGGTCGACGCACATTAACATTAATTAATAGACAGTACATATGTTCTGTTATTCACAGATCCAGGGAAGACTTCTAAAGAGCATATTAGATATTTTCTTCTTATTTATTTATCTTGGTTTGCTTTCAGACTCTAAATATGTTTGCAGTGCGTGGGCCTTGAATGAATAAACCACACGAGTATTTCACATCAAAGATTCATAGGTGTATACATTCACAACCCTAACCCTATACCTTCATGCTTTTAGTCGCTGTGAAAGAACATCGACCTCCAATAGAATTGAATATCTTTATCACCAGCTAATATTCTCCTCTTGAAGGTTGAGAACCCTGATATTTACTGGTAAGCTCTGAGATGTTTATGTTTATTCAGCTTTCAGCATGATCACAGATGTTTTAAAATACAGGTGCATTTAAAATAACTAAATTATTTTTGCTGATTTCAATATAAAACTTTAAATCTAAAATGCCAATTGCCTAACTAAAAATCCAATAACCCAAAACACAAATCTAAAATCCACTATCATTTAAGAGTCTGCACACGTATATGGGATTGGTGATTTCTTGTATCTCTCAGTTCGGCATGTTGGAGTCATGGAGTGTCCAGGTCGTCCAGGTCGGTGGCCGAACGGATTGCGGAGCGGTCTTGATACCGGAAGGTCGCCAGTTCGAATCAGCGGTCCGACACGTTAAAATTACCACCGCTGAAGTGCCCTTGAACAAGGCATTGAACCACTACGATGAAATGTTCTATGAGCAGGGCCTGGCTGGAAACAAGTTCTTGAGCTTAGCCCAGATACCCTGGGTAAATATAGTAATCATTTCATTTCATTTCATTTCCATTCCTAGTTTAACATCCAGAGATCTCCTTCCTGAGGGGTTTCTTTTTTCTTTTTTTTATCCCACGATTTTGTAACCCATTTTTCACCCCTGTGTCAATTATCTAATGTGATCCTCTACACACCCTCCGCCAACCTAGTCCCCATATATGGGGGACATGGGGAGAGCAACGGACTTGAACTCATGCTTCCTTCATGCCTGAGTGTCCAAGTTGCTCCTTTACACCTGACAGGGGGGAGTTTCCCTGGTTGGACGTAGCGCGTGGAAGGAACACGTTATTCCAACCAGTTCCTTTCCCCTCCATCAGGCGCCCCGGCTGGCCAGGGAGGGGCAGTTTAGAGACCAGGATTACTGCATGTTTTTTGTGAGGGTACCTACCCTAGGGGACACGTGGAGAACATGCAAACTCCACACAGAAAGGCCCTTTCGCCAACCCCGCCTCGGGTATGGGCACTGATGACGCGGAGGAGGAGACACGCCGCCAGCACCCACAGCGTCCCTAGCAGGAATCGAACCCAGGACCTTCTAGCTGTGAGGCGACAGCACTACCAACTGTGCCACCGTGTCCCAGGGGTAGGCAGTTTCTGAAGTTGGACTTACATTGAGGACGACTGCCTTCAGACAGAAGATTTCTCTTCGATATTGAACAAACTGGGAGGCCTTGGATGTTTGTTTAGAATTCTTTAGCTGCATTTAGGCTACAGGCAGAGACCGAGTGAAGGACAAGCAACCAGGGATGTTGTGTAATGATGTCCTTGATGCACAATGGGCCCGAGGACCTGCCCCATTGACTGATAGGCCTTGGACAGGATGGCTTTGTGCCGTGTTGTTTGATAGATGTGTTGCTTCACTCAGTCACTGGTCTTGTTTGGTTGGTCGTGTCTTACTTAATTTGATATGTCCTGTCCACAAATGCTAAGAATGCTATTTTGATAATAGCACATTGTTTAGAGCCTATGTTAGCTTTGAGGTTGACCTGGCTGCTATCCTACTTATGGTACTTTGTCTTTGCCCTGTATTCATCTTCTTTTTGTGCGATTTAGTCTGATCTTACTCAAATAACTCTGAAATTAATAAGCTAGTGTCTGCTAAACATCTAAGAAATTGTAGGATTGTGCCAAGAAAAGTGCCAAGTAAAAAAAGAAAAGTAATTGGGTTACAAAGAAGTCATTATGAAGAATTGGTCATTACAGGAAGAAAGGGGGCAGATTTACTAAGTCTTCTGTGTCTTGTTTCAGATCCATTCTGCACTGTAGTTAAAATTTGCACTCAAATTGTTAGGGTGCAACCTCCAGGGGCAACCTGGATTAGAGATTTACCTAAGTTGCCTAGTTCACTTCATGGGGCCAGACTCTTCTACATAGACTTCTGTTGGTTTGTCCCCCTTTGTCCCTTCAAAAGGGGACAACCGGAAGTTTACGGAATACATTGGAGTCTATGGGCTCGCACGAGTACATGAACCACGTGACCAGGCTGTTTTCTGCCCCCCCTCAATGTCGTAACTCTGTGTTACTCTATGGCTCTGATTATATAGACATAATCAGTGACATCATCAGTGACTGGAGGTCAGTGTAGTCACAGTGGACTCACAGTGAGTCAGAGTGAAGAGTTTGTCTCTCTGATTCATTCGGCGTTTCATTGTTCAACTGTCACTCCATGAAGAAAAGACTGTTCAACAGGAACATGTTAATTTCTACCAGCCTCTGCAGGAGCAATTGAAAATGGCGGGAGGGGGCACACATCTTTTATATAGTGAAACTGCACATAAAACATAAACTGAGGGTGGCAGGCCCACTCTGGCACCCCCGTGACACGGACAAACATACCCATGTGTCCATGGCAAAGACTTGGTCATGTCTGTGGTGTGATTTTGTTTTACACACCATTATAATGTTCTTATTTTGATTATAACACCCACTTTAATACTGAATGTCAAGTCTCCATGTTTCTTCAGAATTTGTACGACAATCACTATGGCACATTAGAAGTCCACTATAGTCTACCGTAGTACTAATGGTTTTCTTAATGTTTTATTTGCAAAGACCCCCTTAACTCTGAGAGTATTCCCGTTACCCGTAAGGGTCCATTTGGTTCCATTTGCACACTCTCAGAGTTTACAGACCTGTTATGGAAATCTATTCATGTGTTTCTGGTAATATTATTGTCCACTAATTTTGTACTGTATATGTCCATGGCAAAAATGGAATGTTGACAAAAATGTCCACCACATGCCAATGGCGACGACCCCTGCTTACAACTATTCTGATAGAGACGTTCAGCTGATTACCATTTGGATGAAAACATGTGCAGCAGCAGAATGCTAAGGTTTGTGTAACCAATGCTGCAGCTCATGACAGCATAATTACGGAAACCATGTCGTTGTACCAACTGAGTTTACCTCTTAAAATCCACCTAACAAAAGAATGTCACAGAAAGGTACTTTCGAGATTAATGTGTAAGACGCGATGTCTCTCTCAGGCAGGCAAAAAACATCTGACTTGCATATTCTCCTGCGATCGTGAAGGAGAAAAACTGACATAAAACAGTACTAATGTAACACTGTAGTGCAGACAGTAATAGAGTTTGGTCTTAAAGGAGAGTAATGTTTTTATCTTGATCCAAATGATCTCATTCTCTCATTGTCACGTTCTGTAAAACAGTGCTCCTTAACCATTTTCATGGCGAGGACCCCCAAACTGATACGTTTTTGGCCGTGGATCCCTGTCTGAAAAGACCCTGTGCCAGGGACCCCCATAAGAGAAGATTTGCTAAGATTCTTTCTACGCATTTTGAAAATGGCACATTGGTGCCATTCTCATAGCCAAAAATAAAGATTATTCGTGTTCCAACTGATTCTCCTTTTGCTGGGAACCATTTCAAGGACGTTTGGGGGTCTGGGGACCCCCACACGTCCTTGAAATGGGACCCCAATTTGAGAAAAAGCGCTATATACCATCTCAGAGCGTATTATATAAAGCATTTAGATGTGTTTTTTCATCCATTCCCGCATAGATTCCTGTAATAAGATTCCTGCAATCATAGATTCCTGTGTTCATAGATTCCTGTAATGACCTCTTAACCGTTTCAGTCCATCCGCCGTGTCCACACGTCATAGGGAATCCAACCGACGCATGCATTGGACGTGTGTACACGTCCTAGCGCATCCTCAATGATATCAGGCGAGGGGAGAATTTAATTTTTCAGTCGGACTCTCGGCCACCATACGCTTCTCTCTACGGTCATATTAGCTTCCCGTTCACTAGCCTGTTAGCGCGGCAGAAAGAATGCCTCGTCTCTCCTATAGGGGTTTATATGTGACTATACCATTGACAAAAATGACAAAAATGTCTAAATGTATTATGCTTTAAGTAGCATGTGACATGTAAAACTTGGGGGTTTGCATGATTCTGAATGCATTCCAAGCATTAGTTTTGCACAAAAAAAGACTCCTTAGGCTAAAACGGATATAGCCGTCATGACAAATGTGATGAGGTCAGCACATTTTGGGCAATTTTGGGCAAGTGGCTATGGCCGTTTTTAGCCCAAGGGTTGTTTGCTCAATTGCTCAATACAGACAGCCGGTCAGCGGCTTTGCGTGGATTCATGAATGTATACAGACAATATTTTAGGCCAAGTTACATATCGTGTAGGTTGTGTATGAGTTTGGTTCAGTACATTGCAGCATGAATGCATCATTCATCAGTTATGTGTGTCTGTGTGTGTGTGTGTGTGTGTGTGTGTGTGTGTGTGTGTGTGTGTGTGTGTGTGTGTGTGTGTGTGTGTGTGTGTGTGTGTGTGTGTGTGTGTGACACACTGTGTGTGTGTGTGTGTGTGTGTGTGTGTGTGTGTGTGTGTGTGTGTGTGTGTGTGTGTGTGTGGTGTGTGTGTGTGTGTGTGTGTGTGTTTGCATGTGCATGTGTGTGTGCATGCGTCAGTTCAAGAGACAGAACAGTACATGACCAGGGGACTTGTGTGAAATGTCCTTGGTTTGTATTTGATGCTCTGCCTCGTGCTCTGCCTGTATCTGTGTGCCTGTGTGTGTGTGTGTGTGTGTGTGTGTGTGTGTGTGTGTGTGTGTGTGTGTGTGTGTGTGTGTGTGTGTGTGTGTGTGTGTGCACGCACGCTTGCGTGCACCTCAGGCTACACACGTTTTAGTCACTGCAGTCCTGAGTGTGACTTGTAGCACAGACAGACAGACAGACAGACAGACAGACAGACAGACAGACAGACAGACAGACAGACAGACAGACAGACAGACAGACAGACAGACAGACAGACCCACAGAGCAGTTGAGTAGTTGGAATGTGCGTGCAAAGCTTCACAGCAATTTTTTGGACCGAACAAATCATTAGAAAGAAGAAAAAAACGGCAGGTTACAACACTTTTTTTGTTGTTTTTCTTCTTTGTAATTATTTGTTTGGTCCAAAATATTGTTTGTGTTGTCATGAGTTGTCACGACTCGAGTTGGCTTTGTCCGTGGCGTAACCGTCTTTAAATAAATACTTTTTGAAATGTCTATGGGAAAAATGCATTGGGATTCATTTCCTGGGCCATGGTAGGGGGCGTGACTGCGACGCTCTATAGAGATAATGTGTACCGATTTGCGTGATGTTTGGACAAAAATCTTTAGGAGTAATATAAAACAAGAAATCATCACATAGTGATATTTGTCAGGTGAAAGAAGCACTGTCTCCGTTGTGTGCCCCCCCATATTAGTATGATTATTGCGTGTATGTTTGTGTGTCACAACCTCGAGTCGCGCCTTGCGGCCGCTGTTTGCGTGTGCTCTCTCCGTTGTGTCCCCCCCCCCCCCCCCTCCCCCATATTAGTATGATTATTATTTTTATAACGTGTATGTTTGTGTGCCACAACCTCGCGCCTCGCGGCCGTTGTTTCCGTGCGCTGTCTCCGTTGTCCCCGTCAACCCGTGAGTGTGAGCATGCTTCTCTGCTGCATTGCTCTGTGTCTGCACTCTGCAGCCTGCGTGGCTGCCAGGGATATTTGCCTCTCCCCTTCCCATTGGCCAGAGAGCAGCTTTGCCGTTGCTTGGTGTCCCATTGGCCAGAGGAGCCCATCAGATCAGTATGATCTGATTGATCAGTATGATCTGATTGGCCCCTTTGTGTGTGTGTGTGTGTGTGTGTGTGTGTGTGTGTGTGTGTGTGTGTGTGTGTGTGTGTGTGTGTGTGTGTGTGTGTGTGTGTGTGTGTGTGTGTGTGTGTGTGTGTGTGTGTGTGTGTGTGTGTGTGTGTGTGTGTGTGTGTGTGTGTGTGTGTGTGTGTGTGTGTGTGTGTGCTTGTGCTTGTGCTTGTGCATGGTTTCACACTGATTGGTCCAACGGTGCCGGAGATTAGGGGCTCTATTTTCGTCCATGCTAATCCCCTTTTCCCTAAACTACTTTGCCTTTTTTCTATTTAATAGTTAAACTAGCCAATCTACAAGCTCACAATGTGTCGATGTAGATTGGCTATTTTATCTATTCAAAAATGTTTTTCAAAATAGTCAAAAAAAGGCAAAGTAGTTTAGGGATAAGGGGTTTAGCATGGACGAAAATAGGGCTCCATTTTATTCACCGCTAAACCCCTTATCCCTAAACTTCTTTGCCTTTTTTACTATTTTGAAAAACATTTTTGAATAGTTCAACTAGCCAATCTACATTGACACGTTGTGAGCTTGTAGACTGGCCATTGTAACTATTAAAAATAGTAAAAAAGGCAAAGAAGTTTAGGGATACGGGGTTTAGCGGTGACGAAAATGGAGCCCATAGAGTCCTAGCTGTATACAGACGGACGAGCGGACGGGCGGACACACAGGGACAGACAAGGGTGGAACTATAGTCTCTGCCACGACAGTAACTCAGGCCTGCTGGCATCACTAATGGATAGAGGACACGTGGAGCATGTCCAGCATGCAGACATCACTAATGGATAGAGTGAAGGGGGCACGGTGGCACAGTTGGTAGCACTGTCGCCTCACAGCTCGAAGGTCCTGGGTTCGATTCCCGCTGGGTGCGTGTTCTCTCTTCCGTGTCATCAGGTTGGGGTTTGCGAACGGGCCTTTCTGTGTGGAGCTTGCATGTTCTCTCTGTGTCCCCTAGGATACGTACGCTCACAAAAAACATGCCATAATCCTGGTTGCTATACTGCCTCCCCTCTGTCAGGTGAAAAGAAGCGCCCTGCTCACTCCTCATGCATAGAAGGAAGCATGAGGTCAGTCCGTTTCTCTCCCCAGGCTGGCAGAGGGAGTGCTGCACCCATGATTACATTAGACAATAATTGACAATGGGTGAAAGAATCATGGGATAAAT
Source organism: Electrona antarctica (assembly GCF_951216825.1). NCBI lineage: Eukaryota > Metazoa > Chordata > Actinopteri > Myctophiformes > Myctophidae > Electrona > Electrona antarctica. Next base: position 14,536,899 of record NC_136807.1, on the reverse strand, counting down.
ATTTAGTTAATAACAAAATGTATAAGAGGATTCCAGAGCCTCTCAAAAAGCCTTTGAAGTGAAGGTTTTGATCTGTCTCTCTTCGGCCCTCTTACCTTTTTTTTCTGCAGGAAATCCTTTGAATGGTATGTGAATAATTAATTGGGCCACGTTTGGCCGCGGTCGGAAATGTCAGTCATTTTATGTTAAGATGAAGAAATGGCTGTGGTTGGGTTCATGCGGTACAGTATGAAATATTAATGAGCCACACTGTGTGTGTGAAGGCTGGCTCGGAGTGGCTCCCACACTTCTGTATTGTTCAACATGAAATAAGAATGATCCACACACTGTGGAGATAGTATATACATGTTGCACTGTACTGTGCAAACCTTCAAGCTGGAAATATCATCTCAGGTGGAAACATTGTAACGTATGTCCAAATCTGTTACTTTTCATTGGTTCAATATTTATATATAATAATAGAAAAACAAAACACACTTGATTAACCGTTTAGTCGATTCCTCCTGCACGCACATTTATGTGTGTTGTCGCTGTATGTGTGTTGTTGCTGTTCGCTGTCGCTGTCGCTGTATACTACTGACTCAACTTGCAGCATGACAGCCGTACATATCCAATAATCACCAACAAGGGCTGCCTTGTGGACAGCAGGGTAGCTCCAACACAATTTTAACCATGACGAGAAGCATCTGTTATTAATTTGTCCTATCCTATTGACTCACCTGTCAGTGAGGAGCCCCCACCAGGAGGACAAATACTCCTCCCGTCCAACACTCCTGCCGCTGACAGGCCCCGTCCCCCAGCCCATGGAGTACATGACATATAGCGTCCTCCTCCCTGCCCAGCTTCCCTCCCCCGAACACGTACGGGCCAGTTGTGCTCGCATAGACACTCGACAAAGCCAGACACACCGCGGAGGATTCTAACCCACAACCTCCATGGTGGTGGGCAGGGACTTCACCACTGATCCACTGTTTTCTCTACGTTTGCACAACACGCTTCTGACGACAAATCAGGACATTTATGACAATTTATGATAGAATTTGTTTTTATGTTTCTCTTTTAATTTATGAGAGAACATAAAAACATTATGGGCCCTATTTTGCGTGTCTTAAGTACCAGGTCTTATGACTTAAACAGCCTACATCCCGATCATCGGTGCACGCGCCCATGCACACGGTCATTAGTGGTTTTTGTGCTCAGAATGGGATAAAGTACCATGTTTAGAGCCTAATAAAACATTACTCAGAGGTCGCGCTAAGAATAAATATCATCTAGTTAGTAGCCTACACAGCTGGAGTGATGCTAGACTACAGATATGGAGGGCTATCACTTCCGGGTCGAGTGGATGTGGCTCTTCTTATTTGCTTATTTCATGCATTTCTCTGGCACTGGCCTCACGATCCCGCCTAGAGGGCTGGGCAGGATTCATTTAAGACCTGGAGGTGTGGCCAATGCTGTTAGGCCACTCAAAACGGCCAAATAGCATTGGCCACGCCTCCAGGTCTTAAGTTAAGTCATAAGACCTGGTACTTAAGACATGGGAAATAGGGCCCTATGTGTCTGAGTCAGGACATGTGTGTTCTCTCATCTGCTGATTGGATTACATAACGACAGATCAAAGAGATCATTATTGATTTATAATTAAATTCAAATGCACATGCAATTTATCCATAATTAAATGTGTGGATTATGTGCATTAAATCCTGCAGTAGATGTTGTCCTCCACATCTTCTCCCTGTTTCATAATAGTCTTCTATCTCCATATAACTGGGTCATGATGAATATTTAATCCTGGCAGAGTCTTATGAATCTTAAATCTTAAATCTCTCATCAAGGTGAATAAAAATAGCCCGGTGTGACAGAAATATGAATGGACATGGATGATATACTGCATTCTTTTGATAAGATACTGTATCATTTGATAAGATACTCTGTCGTTATTAGAAATAACTGAAGCTTTATTCCACTGTGTTTATGGCACCTGTTGTAGATATTACGCACGCACGCACGACACACACACACACACACACACACACACACACACACACACACACACACACACACACACACACACACACACACACACACACACACACACACACACACACACACACACACACACACACACCGTCTCTTCAGTAAACAGAACATATGAGCTCGTGAATGGGCTATTTCCAGCCTTAGTCAACACAGCTGCTTTGCAAACTTGCAGTGAAACTTTCCCATATAATTTCATTCCTCAAAGTATAATGCTGTCTGTGGTGTGAAATCCTATTCTTTCAGGGCCTGCAGGCAGAAAGTGGCGGTGTAAATATTATATCAATACGTCTCTGTTATGTTGTTTAACACATTGAGACCTGAGAACTGATTCTACAAATGTCTTCTAAATCCTGACAGTTTACTGAAAACAAACGTATGTTTCTATGTCTGTGGTGCGCAAACCTTTTCATGTCAAGGACTCCCAGTATTATCAGTATTTGGCCCCCACTCCCATCTCAAAATGTGTTGTTCCAGGGACCCCCCAGAAGCACACATTTGAGTTAAAAACATTTGCTGTGAAAGAATATATATTCAAATATTTGCACCACATTTTCACGATTTTTCAAAAATAGCAGATCTACAAGCTAGTGCAGCGCTACAAGCGTGTAGATCTGCTATTTTTTAACAGCTAAAGTTTAAAATAACGGTTAAAGTGGTTAAAAGCTATATGAGGTGAGTCAGGTGACACAGCTGCGTTCCAGGTCTTTATTGGTTAAGAACTTCAACATGCTTCACGGAGGATTTGCAGGATCACGTCTGCTCACAGTTTACCCTCATTGTTCGGATGTGTGATCTGGATTGACCATATCAATTTAAAGCTGCAGGGATATTGACCCAATCAATTTAAACGTGAAAGGGCTTAAGGGGGGTAAGGAAGAGAAGGCATTTCTTCAGTAACACAATATTACCTGTGATTCTGTGAATTGCCTCTTCCAGCTTATCTGTGTCTGCCAGCATGGCTGCTGAAAGCTGCAGAGTATTTTAAAGCCTTTAGTATTTACCATAAAAAACCTTTTTTTTTCCTTTTTCTTCCACCTCCTCCTCAGTCTGTCTGTCTGTGTTCCATTTTCACTTTATTACAAAATGGTATATATAAAAAAAAGGTTGTGTTTAAATGAGACATTCTGTCAGCTGGATCATCTGTCACTGAACGGATCGCTGGATGGCAGTGAGTCTGACGTTTTGGTGGATGGTGACTGTCTGATACTACAGATTAGATCTGTTTTATGGTCTGTCTGTCTGTCTGTCTGTCTGTCTGTCTGTCTGTCTGTCTGTCTGTAAGTCGGGTCGTGGTTGAAGATCAATGCAGCATTACAATGTATTTATTAGTCCTACTAATAAGCCACAATGCCTGAATGTCAGTCTGTCACCAAGACTATAATAATGGATTGAATGTGTGAGTGTTTGACTTTGAGCCTTGCTATAAAATAACCATCAAACATGACTGTAGTAGTAGGATTCTGTGTGACTGTTGGATGCTGCGACTGTATTCTGTAAACGCGACTGTATTCTGTAAACACGACTGTATTCTAACACGACTGTATTCTGTCCTGTACAATCATATCAGTGACAGCCTCATTATGAAGTTGATCATTTTAACACATGTCAACATTTATGTTGTGTGATGTCTCTCATTTATCATATCATTTTCTCCTGCCATGACACATTCTCGACAACGACAACAACAGCAATAATAATAATAATAATAATAAGGTTTTTCTGTTAACCATTGAAGCCCTGCGTATACGTATACTTGTGTACAGTATATGCATATCGTGAAGTGTAGTCGTGGAAAGAGTGCTCCGATGTTTTTCTGAGGTAAAAGTACAATGCAAGTAGCCTATCAACGTAGAAATACTCAAGTACAATGTCTCTCTGTGTCGTCCTCAGGTCAGCCCTCCCATCAACGTGTCCAGTGACGGTCATCTCCATCCTCCAAACATCTGACCAGCGTCGTCCTATAGCATCTAGGTGGGTAGCATCTTTCTATAGCATCTAGGTGGGTAACATCTTTCTATAGCATCTAGGTGGGTAACATCTTTCTATAGCATCTATGTGGGTAACATCTTTCTATAGCATCTATGTGGGTAACATCTTTCTATAGCATCTAGGTGGGTAACATCTTTCTATAGCATCTATGTGGGTAACATCTTTCTATAGCATCTATGTGGGTAACATCTTTCTATAGCATATATGTGGGTAACATCTTTCTATAGCATCTATGTGGGTAACATCTTTCTATAGCATCTAGGTGGGTAACATCGTTCTATAGCATCTAGGTGGGTAACATCTTTCTATAGCATCTATGTGGGTAACATCTTTCTATAGCATCTATGTGGGTAACATCTTTCTATAGCATCTAGGTGGGTAACATCTTTCTATAGCATCTATGTGGGTAACATCTTTCTATAGCATCTAGGTGGGTAACATCTTTCTATAGCATCTATGTGGGTAACATCTTTCTATAGCATCTATGTGGGTAACATCTTTCTATAGCATATATGTGGGTAACATCTTTCTATAGCATCTATGTGGGTAACATCTTTCTATAGCATCTAGGTGGGTAACATCATTCTATAGCATCTAGGTGGGTAACATCTTTCTATAGCATCTAGGTGGGTAACCTCTTTCTATAGCATCTTTAAGGTAGGTAACATCTTTCTATAGCATCTTATATACATCCACATAGGTAGGTAACATCTTTCTATAGCATCTTGTATACATCCACATAGGTAGGTAACATCTTTCTATAGCATCTTTATTTAACACATCCACATACTGTAGGTAACCTCTTTCTATAGCATCTTTAACACGTCCACATGTAACATATTTCTAGAGCATCTTTAACATGTCCACATAGGTAGGTGACATCTTTATTTATCACATCGTAAAGTAAAGAAAATTATAACAAATAAATTAAGAAAAACTAAAAACACGGTCTCCTCACACACACAGAAGGACAATATCACTCTCCAGAACCAAAGACGTGTGTTTTCATGGAGTCTAACATATGGTTAAAAATGGAGTTTGAAGTTACAATGTTTTTTTTTTTAAAGGAAGGGGGGCATGTGTCTGATCAAATGAATGTCAAATATCTAAATACTGAATCGAGCAACTTAAAAACTGTCTGGGGTGAAACACAAAAGCCTGGGTAGACGATAACATTGCATAGTGAAGTATCCCTTTAAGTAGAGTACCGTAGTTAAATAAATGTACTTAGTTACTTTCCACCAGTGGTTCCTTCTCATGTTGAGGATCAATATTTAATGAATGTTTTATTGATTGAGTCTTTTTACACAGTACGACCTACACACGCACGCACGCGCGCGCACACACACACACACACACACACACACACACACACACACACACACACACACACACACACACACACACACACACACACACACACACACACACACACACACACAGTAACACTCCTCAATTGATTGTTGGGGTGGGGCAGATGGCAGTGAGACAGGCAGTGCAGGCTGGCAGGCAGAAAGACAGACAGACAGACAGACACAGACAGACAGACAGACAGACCATTTGTTCCACTAATGATTAATGTTTTATTGAAGACACGCCTTTTCTGACAGTGAAACTGTCTTCACATCACCACACACACACACACACACACACACACACACACACACACACACACACACACACACACACACACACACACACACACACACACACACACACACACACACACACACACACACAGTCACATCACAGTGGTCGGTATAGAGTCTCATTTCATATGTAAATTAAATTCCTCTGCTGTGTAGACAGATGATAATGTTTCACTGTCTCCAGACCTGCACAATTAATTTGTTTCAAGGAAACAAAGAAACTTTTTCTAACGGGGTGTTAATTGGATTTACAATAACTGTGAATGCAGGTTCACACTATCTGCTCAGCACGCACACACAAACGCACAAAAAAACACACCCGTGTGAACCAAGCAGTGCAGGCTGTGTGTGTGCGCGCGTGTGCATGCGTAAGAAAGTGATAAGTGTACAAAGTGTGGTAGCGTTCTTGCTAACAGGCATCGATTGCTCTTGTCTGCTCTTCCTGCCGCATCATTGATCGTTGATGGAGGTCTGAGATTACACCTGATAATAGACGTGTGTGCGTGTGCATGTGCGTGTGTGCGTGTGCGTGCGTGCGTGCGTGCGTGCGTGCATGCGTGTGTGTTATAAATAGAGTCACACTATATAGTTAGTGTACATGACATATGATGACACAAAGAAATGAGCAGGCAAAATTGGAACTGGAACACTTTAAAATTAGGCTGATAAATGGCTACTTTCTCTGATTTGCTGAAATGTTTGGCACCTATGCCTGAAAATTTATGTTCTGTTCATTAAACAGCTGGAGAGACAGGGAGACCCCGGTTACTGAACAAACACTATAGCAACGAGCATAGCGTCAGAATACAGTGATTTAACTAACCTTTTAACAAAAAACGTTTTGTGTTAACCAAAACATATCACTTACCCTACTATAGCAACGAGCATAGCATCAGAATACAGTGATTTAACTAACCTTTTAACAAAAAACGTTTTGTGTTAACCAAAACATCACTTACCCTACCTTTAATCCCCAATGACCCAAAACAACTCTCACAGTGTTTACAGTTTGACTGCGGAATGAATTAATCGCAATGCCCCGTTGACAGACTAGATTTCACTAACCTTTGAAGAACCGACATCATCGTTCCTTTTCATGAAAATCCGCTTTAAAATGGTGTGATCCTTTGTCGTAGTGTTGAAAAATAGTGTGGTGATCAACAACAACAGAGTGGAGGAGGAGCGTGCCCGCTGCACGCCACCGCCGCCATTGGAATGCATTGGGCCTCAATTTCCCAGAACCCTTTGCATGCCATGCGACAGATGTTTTCCGGTGACGTCATCCGAACGCGTCACCTATCCCACTCTGTCCGATGGAAAAGTCGTAAAACGTATTAAAAACGCGAATTAAACAATGAAAACATAACTCGTGTAACTCGTAAATGGGAGGGAAAGTGTTTAATCACTGATGATCCATGTGGTTCAAAGTCATTGCTTTAAATATGGTTTTGCCCCTTCAATCATCTCAGGATTGTTAGAAAAACAAAAAAACTATTCAAGGCTTAATTGATATGAAGAAAAAAAAACAGTCTCCACTTTAATGTTAATCCACTGTAATAATTAGACGATGTCTCCGGGGTTGATGGCTCGTTGAAGCACGGAGACGATTTGCAATTTTCTGAAGTGTCTCTCCCTCCTTGTAATTATAAACCAGAGCATTAAAGTACATTTATAAATATATAATTATAATACGGTGCATTAAAGTACATATCTGTTGAGATTATAAGTGAGTTGTATGAAGGTCATTTGCTTCATAATTAAATCTTAATTGAAACCGACTGTATTACAAATGTATCTGAGGGTAATAATTATCACAACACTTTGCTAGATGTCGCCCGCCAATAATTTATGCTCTAAATATAGCCGATCTACAAGCTCACCGCGCTTGTAGATCTGCTATTTTCGGTGCACAACACTTCATGCGACAAAGTATGCCGGTGCTTATCTCTGAAGTCACAGGAGCGAAACAGTGGAAATGAATGGAAATTAACTGCCTGGTTCAATGAGCTACAGTATATTGTTGACTATATCCTCAATATCATTGATTATATCCTCAATAACTTTCATTATATCCTCAATATCATTGATTATATCCTCAATAGCATTGATTATATCCTCAATAGCGTTGATTATATCCCCAGAAAAGCCATTAACGATAGAAGGGTTAGGCAGCCATTTTGTCTGCACAGCCTAAAGCCAACCGATGGATTGTGCTAGTATCCAAGTAGGGAATGAGACATTACCCCAAGTGAAGGAGTTTAAGTACTGTATCTCAGGGTCTTGTTCGAGTGAGGGAAGGAAGGAGAAGGAGATCAGTCAGGGAACAGGAGCGGCGGGGACGGTATTGCAGTCGTTGTATTGCACTGGAAAGAGAGCTGTGCCAGAAGGCAAAGCTCTCTGTCTATACCAAGCAATCTTCTTTGCTTGGAAAGGAGCCAGCTTAGGTGGTTCGGGCATCTGGTTAGGATGCCTCTCGAGCTTCTCCCTAGGGAGGTCCTCGATGCACGTCCCACTGGGAGGAGACCCTGGGGCAGACCAAGGACCAGATGGGGGGATTCCATCTCCACACTGGCCTGGGCACGCCTCGGGATCCCCCAGGAGGAAGTTACTAATGTTGCTCTGGAGAGGGAAGTCTGGAGCTGTTGCCCCGCGACCCCACTACAGATAAGCGGTTGAAGATGGATGGATGGATGAGCCTAAAGGAGCACTTCACCCATTTTCAACCTTATGTTCATATAATTGGCCCATACTAATGCCCATTATAATAAGGTACTATACTCACTCTGTGTCTTAGCCTGGCTAATAAGCCAGACTCATATTTAAAAAAAAATGCCAACGGCAGATTTGTGTCTGACTCATTAGCCAGGCTATCTGTGTCTCAGAGGAGGGCTGAGGACACTTCAGAACCCTATCTACCAATGACATCATCAGTAGGCAGGTTTGGTCCAGCGTGATCCAGTATGAGAGTGACAACACTAGCGCTGACTCCCATTGTAAGAATGGAATGTGGAAGTGCTCATTCTATCTCAATTACATAGTTCCAATGTTTGGAACTATGCACATTGAGATTGAATGAGCGGTGAGATCAAAGCGTGTCACGACTCTTCTTCTAAGACTCTGGTTTGGTCATTTCTCATTTCAATTAGGTAATAATGTATTTATTCATGTTTTAATAATGCTTCATCAATGGCTTCTATATCAGCACGCTAACTCCCCAGGAAGAGAAAGGATGTATACTTCCAACTAGCTCGAATTGGTTGCACAGATTTGTTCAAAATAACCTTTTATTCAATCAAATAAGTCTAATGTTGCATTCACACGAGGCATATGCAAAGCTGCAAAGATCACAGCATATTTGTCACTTTGTCGCTTAGTACATTTGTTGTTCACATGGTCGTTGAAGTCATCAAGCATGCGTCCGTATAGTAACGTGTGTCGGAGGGCGGCGGCCGGCGGGGGAGATTGAGAAAAACGCAACAACAATCCAGCATGTAGCTTTGTAGCTTTGCATCTGGAAGTTGAACCCAGCTCAGCTTAAATCTGTAGCTTTTGCAGCAGCTACTGTACAAATGTCAGATTTGCTTGGTAGCTTCACGTTGCTGGCTTCCATTGACAATGAATGGTAGACTGTATCTTTGCATCTGCCCGTGTGAACGCAACATTAGAGTGGCAGCTTAAATGTATCCTCTATTGCTCTTGGTGACAATAACACGTATTTTGGTTTGTTATCTGTAAAGATGAATGAAGCGTAGGCCTGTTCACATCATGTGCTTATGTTTCATTGACAGTCAGTCAATATCGGTCTCATAAATCAGTCTCTAATTAATTAATATTGATTATATGTTGCATATTATTTACATAGTGATGTACTGTGAAGACAACCCCTAAACCAAAAGAACAGACTCCATTTTGAATCCAACATTCTCCTGAACATTCAGAATGTTGCGATGACATTTTCTCCTGCGTTTCTCCTCAAGCGACAGCGTTGCATCTACAGTATACTGTTTAAAACATGATTATCATTAATGATCTTTAATTAGTGCCCATAAGGGTTCATTATGTAACTATGTGATATTTACCAAGTAGATGAGTTTCCCTCGTGGAATCGATGAAGGTTTAAGAAACAGTTTTTATATAGGCTATAGGCTAGTTTTTTTTTTCTTTACTCATTTTCCCATTTGTTTCTGCAGAATGCTAGCTGACTATAAGAGGGTATACAAGAGGGTGTGTGTGTGTGTGTGTGTGTGTGTGTGTGTGTGTGTGTGTGTGTGTGTGTGTGTGCGTGTGCGCGTGCGTGCGTGTTGTATAAAAGGTGTTCAATAGCATTGATTTATGAACAACATAAACAGAATGCTGCTGCTCTGCCTGCCTGCCTGCCTGCCTGTCTGTCTGTCTGTCTGTCTGTCTGTCTGTCTGTCTGTCTGTAAACGTCCAAGTGAAAGTGTGTTTTGGGGGAGACAGAGCAGCAGCAGCAGAACGAGCCATCTCGCCGGGGGACAAACGAAACCTTATCAGACCTTATCGACGCTCATGAAACCTCATAAATGTCAAGTAACTTTCGGCGATATTGAACAGAACACAATGCTCTCAACACTGTCTGTACTCAAGGTCTATATCTTGCTCGCTGGTTCCTACATTATTTATAGAGTAGACTAGAGTATGATGATGAACAATGGTGGAAAAAACAACTCAAATGTTTTACTTAAGTAAAGGCATCAATTCTGCAATATAGAAATACTCTAAATGTACTTGAATAAAAGTACAAACGTATGCCCTATTGGCTTCAAACTGCACTTAAAGTACCAAAAGTAAAAGTACTCATTGTGCAGAATGTCCCATTCAACATTTTCATATTTGTTATATAATCTTTTGGAAACTAGCAGATCTATGTCCACAGCCCACCAATGAGACACAGAGTGAGTATATGATGTCACAGGTTTCTGAACTGTCCAAACCTCACCAATGAAACGCTAACCTCGTGTCACCAAGCTTTCCACCTCAGAGGCAAGCCTGGTATGTGTTAATAAATTGCCGTGTGATCCGCTCGAGAGCAGATGATATCGTTAACGTCATGTTGTAGTCAGTGTTTTGTATAATAATAATAATAATAATAATAATAATAGCTCAAATTTATATAGCGCTTTTCTAAATACCCAAAGCGCTTTACATAGGAACAATAGGAACAGACTTTATTAAGAAAAAAACAAAGCATAACAAAACAACAACAGTACAGGGTTAAAAAGATAAAAGGATAAACGAGGGAAGGGGGGACATCCTATCCAGACCTCAGCTGGGGAAAGCTATCCTGAAGAGGTGGGTTTTGAGTGAGGTTTTGAATGAGAGGAGAGAGGGAGCAGCTCTGAGATGGTTGGGGAGTTCATTCCAGAGGTTGGGGGCCGAAACATAGAAGGCCCTGTCCCCCCAGGTGCGGTACTTGGCCTTGCGGACCTTCAGGAGGTTGGCTTCACTGGACCTGAGGGAGCGGAGGGGGACATATGGTTCGAGAAGATCGGAGAGGTAGGGGGGAGCCAGGTTATTGAGTCATGTATAGTCATCAGGCCAGAACCATCTAAACCAGAACATCCTTTTCCCTCAAACCGGAAGAATAATACCTTCCCAATAATAGCCTTGATGCGGCGTAGTACGAGTCACGCTTTTATTGGGATTTTTTTTATTGGGATTGTTATTCTTCCGGTTTGAGGGAAAGGCAGTTCCAGATTGAGGGTTCCGGCCTGATGACTACAAAAACAATGACTACAGCATGGCGTAACGATATCAAAAGGAATGCTGCCCAGGCTAATGAAACACAGAGTGACTAGTCAGAAATGGTGCCATGTTGTAGCCTGGCTAATAAGCCAGACTCAAATCACACTGTCGTGTGGTATTTGAGTCTGGAGATGCTGTGTATGGATCTTGTTTCCCGGGGGGCGGGTTCAAATATTTTCTCTTTTTTACGCAATTGGTCAGAGCTACTGTCAGTCAAAGGTCTCAAGCATTGAACGTCACTGTACCAAAGCCCGCCCATATTGCATACCGTGTCCCGATTGGCCACACCAGTTCTCTGGTGTAGGAAATGGGCGTACAATTGAGCCTCTCCAGACTGTAATCCGCCGGCAGGCAATTTCTTTTTTGCCAACGGCTGATTCGGTCTGGCTTATTAGCCAGGCTAGCCATGTTGAGCATTCGTGAGCATAGTGTGGACCAGTTATATGAAGATTATGTTCATAAGGCGTTTAGATAAGCACTGAATATGTTTGCTATTAGCAATATAGCTCTTCTACGGTAAATGCAGGCAGCTCTTCTGTGCATTCTGAACACTGCAGGTCTTCAGTCAAACTGCTTCCATTCAGCGTTTTTCTCTCTTGGCTGTAAATAAACCCTGATGATGTCAGCAACACACAGCAGGATTCTGATGGACAATCCTCCATTCTGTCTGTCTCAGCACTGCGTGTGCGTGTGTGTGTGTGCGTGCGTGCGTGCGTGCTGACGCTGACATAACAACAGTCACTATATCATCTCTGTCAGGTAGAAATATTCTATGTCCAAATGGATCCAACGTAGTACTAGTGCAGTGGAGCAGTCTCGGACAGTTAAAGTTGCAAAGTCAAAAATATGTTTCCATGTAACTACATCTTCGTCAAGTCGATGACCTGACAAATATGTCATCGTTATGTCAAAACGTTGGCTCTTTTTGAGGGGCGTGCTAGCCCCTCCTATGCCCCAGCTTTCCTGGTTTGAAGCGAGGGCAAAAAAAAGGGAAGACGGAATCGTGATTGGCCGGAATGAGATGAGATGATGTATGATGATGTATGATGATAAGAGCGCCCCTCACTTCACACGGGTGTGACTTTTTTTTAAACTTGCACCCTGCTAAATATAGGCTTTGGCTGTCCTTCTACATCATACCAGTCCTGCTCCTGAGATGCACCGGACCAGCCTAAAATAGCATGGAAGCGCGGTGGAACCCCCTTGTGCTACTTACAGTATAGTGTGGGATCGAGTATATCCAGTCCACTAATGTTATATCGTAAATTATTAGAGTAGAGAGCTACTCGAGCTATCTAGTATTTATTATTAATATAGTAACATGTGGCTTCCATCGTTAATGAAAGGTAGCTTTGTATCGTCATGTGGCTTCCATTGAGATTATAGAAAATAAGCTTAATAGGAAAACGATACATATTTTAAGTTATACATAGTGGTGCACCGATTTCAAACACCGAAAAATAGCCGATCTATACAACCCCGATCTTGTAGATCATTTGTTTCTCTACCATTTTATCCTATTTTTAATGGCATCCTAAAATGTTGTCTCTCAAGAATAGTAATACAAACCTGTGTGCGTGCGTGCGTGCGTGCGTGCGTGCGTGCGTGCGTGCGTGCGTGAGTGCGTGCATGCGTGCGTGTGTATGTGCGTGCGTGCGTATGTGCGTATGTGCGTGCGTATGTGCGTGCGTGCGTGCGTGCGTGCGTGCGTGCGTGCGTGCGTGCGTGCGTGCGTGCGTGCGTGCGTGGCGTGCGTGCATGCATGCGAGCATGCGTGCGTGCGGTGTATAAACCTCTGCATTGCAGCAGCATCAGGCTCAGCCCTGCTCTCCCTGCTAACCCTGCACTCCTTCCATACAGACATTATACATGGGGAGAGAGAGAGAGAGACATAGACACACAGAGAGAGACTTATAGACACACAGAGAGAGAGAGAGAGAGAGAGAGAGGGAGGGGAGGGGGGTAGAGCGAGAGAGAGGGGGGGGGGAGGGAGAGGGGGATAGAGAGAGAGAGAGCACATCCATCCATCCATTCCGGGTCCATTAGGTTACGGTCCAGGGAACATCGTCCGGCCCACTGCCCCCGAAGTCTTCCATAAGCTCCTCCCCTCTCCTGACCCCCCCCACATCATCATCACTGTGGGCGAGCTACTACCACAATGAACCACGTGTCTTAGATACAGAGAGAGAGAGAGAGAGAGAGAGAGCGGAGGGGGAGGGAGAGAGAGAGGGGGAGAGAGAGAGAGAATGACTCTGAACGAGGGAACATGTCATCCTCAGGGGTTGACTAATTCAAGTGCTTGTCTCAGTAGCCACGCACGCACGCACCCACACACGCATGCATGCACGCACACAAACACACACGCACACAGTAATCGTGTTAACATTATGAACACAGCGCTGGTTTCCTGACATTTCCAGTTGTCAGAACCGAGAGGGTTGAGTTCCTCCTCCTCCCCGCTCCGCTCCGCTCGGCCAATAGAGTACCCCCTCCTCCTCCGCTCAGCTAAGAGGGTTCATATCAGGAAGACAGCTGCTAATGTCAAAACCTCAAGTCAGTTTATTAGACACGCTGCAAATGTACAACTATTTTATACTCACTATATCTTTACTGTCGGGCATAACACCTTGTCTCCATAATTCACATTTTTATGTTTTCTTTCCTAAATGAATGACCTACTAAGAGTGACGCATAGAAGTAGCTAAAATAGCCTATCTACAATTCTCAACAACACGTTGAGATGTTACGTGTTGTGAGCTTGTAAATCAGCTATTTCTTTTTTGTACAATGATTTAAAAAAACTGAATTTTATTCCCTTCTTAATAGCCTACCTTTCATTAATTGGTTCAATGTAGAACACATCCAGACTTTCTTTTTTAGGTATGACGTTGCAGGTGGAAGGAACATTCCAACCAGTTCCTTTACCCTCCATCAGACACCTCGGCAGGCCAGGGGCAGGCAGTATATAAGGCTAGGTTTACTGCAGGTTTTTTGTGAGGGTATACCCTCACTGTGGGGACACTCCACACAGAAAGGCCCTTTTGCCAACCCCACTAGGGTATGGGCGCTGATGACGCGGAGGAGAGAACATGCCCACAGCATCCCCAGCATGAATCGAATCCGGGACCTATGGCTGTGAGGCAACAGTGCCACCGTGCCGTTACTGATCTGGTTATTGACGGGCGCATAGGCGATTTTTGGCCCTCCCAGCAGGGGTGGCAAGGATTACAGGTGCATGGTATAATAATAGCCTACAATATCTGGGTACAGATCTGTGAGAACTCAATGGCTAAGTTATAGAATATAAACAACTAAATATGCAAGACATGTGTACGTATTTTTCTAGACATTATGGCCCTCATTTATCAATAAATTGAGTGTAAAATCTGCCCCAAATTCGAGCGTCGGTTTTGTAGTACACTCACGTCGCCACGGCATTTATAAAGTGATCGCAAACAGCTGATCCTTCCTTAATTTAATTCCTACCAGTGATAAATGTGGCGGCTGAAATCAATCTGGCACGCCCTATGAAATCAAGCCTCGCCCTCGTTTTACATGATGGAAAAAGCCAATAATACACACACACAGACGCACGCACACACACGCAACTTGCAAGCCCAACTGGTGTGTTCTTAAATAAATAAAGAACGAACACCTGCATGAACTAAATAAAGCTGTAAAGCTGTCTGTTTCTCCTCTCGCCTCGCTTGCCTTGCTGCCCGCCTCACCCCCCCCCCCCCACACATGCACGCACATATCGCAATTTGCAAGCAACTGTCAATGTGTTGTTAGTTGCATAAATTATGTCTTTTTAATTTAATATACAACAAGATATATTAGTGAACGAAAACCTGAGAACCATGAATTAAATAACAAATAGGCACACACGCTGCTGTTTTGCAAATAGGTGCATCTCCTCCTGTCCTGTCTGTCTGTCTCCATCACTGTGGTCCGTCCGTGACACCGTGACCAACTGACCATGCACGTTTGACAGTCTATTTAGATTGCCTCGCAGTCGCTAGTCGCTGCAGTGGCTGGGCTGTCAACTGCCAATTATATGAATGTGCAGCCAAAACCGTAGCATCATGTGGCACTGTGGGCTGGCTGGGTTAGCCTACCTATCTTGGTTCCCACTTGCGCTGGCACGGTACATTTGGCATTTGAGCGACGTGTCAGGTTTATTAAACATAGATTGTAGATTAGGCTACAGTAGGCTACCCATGATGGGACTCTCCACGCTGCAGCACTGCACTATACTCTCCAACGTCCATCATGGAAATATTCCAGCACAGACAGCCCAAATCCTCGCATGTATGCGCTCATGCGAAACACTGTTTAAATGGCTTAAGCATATAACTTGCAACATTGTTTTTAATTGCGTGATTTTAATTGCTTGTAAAGTTGGAAATCTCCTACCAATTTCATACGACACAAAGACACATCGTTGATGTATTCCTTTACTTTTTTTTTTTTTTTTTTTTACATGTAGCCCATATACATACCTAATACTATACAGTTTTATATAAACATTTTAAGGGTGAATACATATGTTTAGATGCCTGTGACAGCCTGATCAGCTGGTCAAA
The DNA here is from genome assembly GCF_951216825.1 of Electrona antarctica. NCBI lineage: Eukaryota > Metazoa > Chordata > Actinopteri > Myctophiformes > Myctophidae > Electrona > Electrona antarctica. Next base: position 14,520,869 of record NC_136807.1, on the reverse strand, counting down.
CAATGCTGCTCCGCTTTTCTACAACAGAAAAACAGGTGAGGACAAAGCCTACGACAGCTCCCGACCTGACGTGATTTTTGTCCTGGCTCACGTTCAAGTTCAAGGTTTTGCGGAAATGATAAATGCCGAATGAAAAATTGCGGTAATTCCGGCGTGCACCCATTTTTTGCCGTACGCCGTGTTGATAAATGAGGGCCTATATGATTTATATTTACTCATTTTGGAGCATAGGGCCTACTAGCCTGACACTCAGTCTGAATTTTCATTTCGTTTCACTTCATTATTCAGACTGAATGCTCTCCCCATGGCAGGAGTTTCTGGAATCGGCGTTGTCAAAAGGGCAGTCTTCGGCGATTGGTTCATACCAACCAAACAGAATAGTAGGAAAGCAGATGACGTTGTTGTCAATCATGTGGCTATGGCTAACCCGGTTGCTAACCAAACAAACAGTCAACGAGCGCTACAAGCATGTAATCAAAAGCGGTAAAATACTGTATGTCGGATGATGGTGTTTATAAAGCCTGTCGTTTCTGTAAAGAAACTATTTATCATAGGTCGATTTAATAGCCAGATTGATATGGTCGTGAGTGGGGGCAGCCATGTTTGTTGTTTGATGCTGTCAAGTGACGGGGCTGATGGCCAATCAGCTGCTGCGATCACAAATTCCAATCAACTCTGTTGACATGGCAATAAAGTCTTGAATCTTGAAATTTTCGATCGAGACTGACACCGCCGTAGGAAGAGTCACCAGACCTGAATCGCCAGGACATATTTTTTTAATGGTAGCGACGCAGGGCTAGAGCCAGCCTAGGAGCATACTATAGCCAATCAGCATGTGAGTCATGTCAATGTCAATCATGTAATGTTGCAAAACTGTTCATTACAAAGCATGAATGAAATGAAAAATATAAAACATTAGTATAAAGTTACAATTGACAAAACAATATATATTTATCTTTTTAAATGCCCCCGCATTACTAAAGTGTGGTTCCAGAGTTCTGGAGTCCTTGAAAGAAGTTTGAGAAGTACTGCTGGTACAGAACAGTGCAGTGGCTCTCAAAGTGGGGTCCGGGGACCCCCAGGGCCCAGGGTCCTTGAGGGAGTTCCAGGGGGTTCCCAACTAAATGATAGTTATGAACCAAATGGACACTTATGGCTCTCTAACTCTGAGAGTGTATGAATGTAACCAAATGGACCATAGTGGGTCCATTTGGTTAGATTTGTACACTCTCAGAGTTAAATTAACATTGCCTTACTGTTTAAATTAGGTTCCCAGAGATTAGAAATGCCTTAAATGAGAGTCTGTAGCCGCATGTCAAACTGTGGGTCCTTGAAATTAAAATGGTTCCTTCTCTTATGGGCGGTCCCTGGCATATCTTTTCAAACGGGGTCCGGAGGCTAGTAATACATTGATATGAAAAAGTTTGAGAACTACTGGCGTAGAATGAAGACGTTCTTTTGACCTGCTGTGGACTCAATATCTCTGGAACAACTTGTTATAAAGTGTGCTGTCAGAAACAGTGTGGTTAATAATAGATACTCCTTCTGCTGCTACAAGGTTAAGGAAACAAACCAAAGATTTCTACTCTCATTTACTCGTGTATAAAAGGTAGAAATGTGTTGAATACATTCAGCCTGATATTGTCACACAGGTTGATGTCATTGTGTGGTCCATATGGTAGACAGTTTGTCACTGATGTGGTCTGACAGATACTGTCCACTATTTAATACTCATACATTTTACAATACATACAATACATTTCATAAGGACTCTGACACATCTCTCCATCTCAAGGCCCGTTGTCACCATGGTGAAATTGAAATGAAGAAAATGCCAGCACTCATTTTATGTCCTTTTGATATGACTTTATTTACCTATTTACGTTTCGGCCTGTGTGGCCTTCGTCAGCGTTATGACAAGATAACAGGAAGTGAGATCTTTATATATGTGAGATACAATCAACAGTAATTAAAGACAGGTGTCACCTGTTATCCTCTTACACAGTATCAAAGACTAGTACCAAGACAGGTAAACAATCATATAAGTATAAATAGATATAGTAAAATATGAATACATCACAATGAGCTATCATACTGAATATGGGGCCTGCCCCTAAAGTGCCTGGGAAGTTAACCGTGGTGAAATTATGCATTGCAAAATACAGTTAAGGTGGTTGCACGTTTTTTCGGAAAAACGCAGCTAAAAATCCGAAAAACGCAGCAGTGTGCAGGGACCTTTAAACAACACAACATTAACAATACGTTACTGTAATGTATTAATTACAGCAATTGGTTAGTGTAGGCAGAAATATTATTAGACATGCTTTATAGGGGGAGGGCGTAGTGATGCGTTTGGTAGGATTTTGGCTTATTTGGGAGCCATCTTCCTGACTACATGTAGGCTAGTAGGATGCTAGGCTACTTGGCTGCCATTCTGTAGTCCGTAAGTTTGCTTGTCAGTGACACTGGTGTGTACACTGTCACTGCAGTACACCATCTTCCATCTCTCCTATCTTTGACTTGTCACAACTCTTCTACTCTATGGTCCTGGGTCGACGGTGGTATTATTATTATTTGCAGATGCCGTTAGAAAATGTTCGAGTGTTCTGATCTGATAGCCGCCTCCCCTCCCCTCACGTCAAAACAGTTCTCAATGTTTACATCTTACTTGACGAGAAGACATGTGGACATATCCTTATGGAACCAGGGAGAAGGGAAAACACCACAAGAGTGATTCGTGATCAGTCAAACATGTGTTCTCTCCGCAGTAGTAAATAAACAATCTGTCTGTATGCGATCTGACCATTAATATTTTGATTTCACTGTCATGCTCGTTTGAGGACAGGTAGAGAGCAGAGCATACATGTGTTTTGGAATGTTGCTGAAGGTTATGTTATTTTGTCAGCTGACACCCAAATCAAAGAAACCATACAGCGTGTATTTAATTATTTGATATCTCCGACAGTCAACGCACTGCAAGGCTACAATGGAAGCATTATTCTGACGGCCCGCAGTGGAATGGACAAGTTTATTATGTTATTTTGTCATCTGACACCCAAAGCATATATAGTGTTTATTTAATTATTTTATATCTACAATGGTATATGTATCCACAGTGAGGCTGGGAAATGTAGCCTAGCAGCCTACTACTATAGCCTACTGGTAGGCAGGAAAATGGCAACCAGAATAACCCGTTCTGAGCGAAACTCCTCCCTACGCCCTGGCCCTATACTGCAGTTATTAATATAATACTATAAAGATGTGAAGATGTGCCATTCCAACTCTACACACGTTCCAGATCTTTTCCTGAAGGTTTTGTTTTTCCTGCAGGTTTTATTCACTGATTAGCATAATGCAAATTCCAGTAGAGGAACTCTATATTCAGGGGATCTGAATAGAATTAACATATAACACCTTGGCAAAATGCACCCCTTTCTCACTGACGATGTTCTGTTTCTGACAATGCATCGACAATCTACTGAATTGTTCTGTTTCTGACAATGCACTGACAATCTACTGAATTGCCAATGGCAGCAAATGTGAAGTTCTCAAAACGGCACATCTGTACTGTATAGTTTAGCTTCATCCATAGGGACGAATTAACCATTACGAGGGCTCTATAAGGCCAGTATTTTTGGGGGGCCCCCACAGCGCGCGTGCATGTGGAAATTTCATTTTCTGTTTTTTTATCATCTTTTTGACCTAAATGTAACACAAACAGCCGATGAAGATCCCCAGGATCCCATTTCAGGGCCTCAAACCCAGTACCACGCAGTCCAGTTTCCCTGAAGGGCCCCTGAGGGCCAAGGGCCCCTTGGCCGCGGCCCCAATGGCTAATTTCGCCCTGCCCAAAGCTCTCTATATAGTGAGAATTATGACCTTTTATTACATTGTGTGTGCACAGTGGATGTGTGTATGGTGGTGTCATCATGGATGCGTGTATGGGGATCATCAGCAGTAATAATTAATCAGTAGAGTAGTTATATGCACACTGAATTATTAAGGAGTGACTAATGGATTTAATTATACCAGCGCAGAAAGGAAGGTTGGACTATTAAGGTCTGACATCACTTCATAATGTCTGGTCTTTTGTCAGTTCACAGTTCACCCTGAATTATCTCCACACTGTCTGTCTGTCTGTCTGTCTGTCTGTCTGTCTGTCTGTCTGTCTGTCTGTCTGTCTGTCTGTCTGTCTGTCTGCCTGCCTGCCTGCCTGCCTGCCTGCCTGCCTGCCTGCCTGCCTGTCTGTCTGTCTGTCTGTCTGTCTGTCTGTCTGTCTGTCTGCCTGCCTGCCTGCCTGCCTGCCTGCCTGCCTGCCTGCCTGCCTGTCTGTCTGACTGAAATTTGGCCCTGAAATTATGAAAATGTTTCAGATACACAGTGCTTGTGAATTAATTTGTTTTATTTCAAACATTAATTAAAAACAAACAAAATAAAATAAAAACTGTTGGCAGCCAACTCATTAAGGGCATCCCCAATGTTCTCCTTGCTGTAAGAATCAGATTGGCAAAGAATCCTTTGCATATTTCGAGACATCCCAGTGGAACAGCCTGGATTCTCCCTGTCAGCACTGGTGAAATCATGGCTGCTTGAGACAAGCTTCCTGAAATGGTCTCTACTTTAGGTTCTCTGCATCTGCTATTTTTGGTGCGCGACAACGGCACACAAGTATAAATCAGTCTGGTATTCCTCATTGAGGACCTTTGCGTCATTGCGTGTGACATCATATTTCTCCTCTAAACTACTAACTAACCATCATATTTGTCCTCTGTGTAATAATAATAATAATGTGTGTTCTCTCTTTCTCTCTTCAGGCTGTTTCCTGCGACTGACATCATTGTCAGTGTGATTAATCTAACTCTACTATCAATACACATCCTGCTTCTGACTGTGAGTACCTCAACCCTCACTCTGTCAATATGAATTAATACAACATAGAGAGAGAGAGAGAGACGGAGAGAGAGAGAGACGGAGAGAGAGAGAGTGAGAGAGAGTCTTCATCCTGTTCCGTTGAATCAGTACAGGCCCAGAGATATTTGAAGTCCCCGACTGCCTCGAGCACCGCCCTGTCCGCATTGGCAGTGCTTTCGTCTTCTGTGTTATCTGTCAGTAGGCTACTTCACTAGTCTTGCGTAGCCAGACAGCTATATATCCGAATGCTATATAGAGTCTGGAAATACAATTTCCTGAAATCCCAGTCTATTTATATTGGGATAAAACTGTAGACGAAACGGAAGCATTTGAAAATTGCGAGAGGCAACAGTCTGGCCACACGAGACTAGTACTTTAGTTTTCTTGGCATTGAGCTTGAGGCCGATCTCCCTGCACTCTTATTTCTACTGCCAATATTTCCTTTCTTTGCTGTGCTTTATGCGAGACTGACTATAGGGCAATGTCATCTGCATAGTGGAGGATGGAGGTCAGTAATCCTGATTGATAGGGTACTTGCCCTGACCTCCTCGGGACCAGAGTGAACCCCAGTGCATCCATCGCTATAATGAACAGGAAGGGGTGGGGCCAGAGTGTCACCCTGTGGGACGCCCATTAGGATCTCAACGTCTTTGGTGTCGCCGCCGTGGTTTTGAACCTTGTCGGTTGTAGCAGTTTGTGGTGTTAATGTAGTGATCATAGCAGTGTGTAGTAGGTGTTAATCAGAGATGTGCAGAGAGATTGTGGGCGACTGTGGCTCAAGAGGTAGAGCAGGTCGTCCAATGATCCATGGGTCGGCGGTTCGAATCCCGGCTCCTCCTGGCTACATGTCGAAGTGTCCTTGGGCAAGACACTGAACCCCAAATTGCTCCCGATATGCTGGTTGGTACCTTGCATGGCTTCCGCCGCAATCGGTGTATGAATGTGTGTGTGAATGGGTGAATGTAATGCATCTATGTAAAGTGCCTTGGATAAAGGCGCTATATAAATGCACCATTTACCATTTACCATTTAGAGCGAGAGGCAGGGGCTGAAATCCCGTAAGAGGGCACTTGGACACTGGACATAATTAGCAAAAATGATCGATCGCTGCGACGCGTTCCAAGTTCAGGAGACTTTCTCCTGGATGCTGCCTTCCAGTATCTGGCATGGAAAGAAGTGGCATTTTCATGTCTTTCACCATCACTAAATGCTGCATCCGTGGTCTGGAAAGGGAAGTTGTTTTACAGACATGTAAAAGGGCAGGGGCTCAAGCCCCCTTTGATGTCTATGTGTGCACATGCCCAGTGTTAATGTAGTGTTCATAGCAGTGTGTGTTAACGTATACTGCATAGTGTGTGTTAACATATACTGCAGAGTGATGCACAACAGCAGCCAGATGAATTCACATGAATAAATCATGCATGGGTGTGTGTGTTATGTAATCTGCATGTTGTGCATCTCCACCAGGTGTCAGTATGGAGCTCCAGGCTTCACCTTGTCTCCCATCTGCTGTGTGTGTGTGTGTGTGTGTGTGTGTGTGTGTGTGTGTGTGTGTGTGTGTGTGTGTGCGTGTGTGCGTGTGTGCGCGTGCGCGCGTGCGCGTGTGCGTGCGTGCGTGCGTGCGGTGTAATCATCTCTGTATGTCCAAAACTGTTACATTTTAGGAATGTTTTCCAATGGATGCAATGTAGAACTTTCACATTTTGAGCATATTATGATCCATAATGCACATAAAGACCGCGCGTGCATGAGCGTGCACACAAGTATTTTGGCTGTTTTTAGGTAAACGTCACGGTCCGTTCGTACGTTTTTTATTTTTTACCCCTGGATTATGGGGAATAAAACAAATCTCGGGATGCCGGGCATGGCATCCATTGCAAAGGTGCATTAATCTCGGTTTCTCGGGGTGGCGCGGAACCAGTTAATAGTCTAGATTGGTTACGTATTTATATAACCTGCAGATAGATTTAACCACTTAAACGTGTTAAACGTATCCACAATGTGTAGGAATACTAGGAAATAGACTATACTAGGGGTGGCTTACTAGTAAAATAAAACTTCCAAAAAGCTAATATTATACATATTTACTCTAAAATACGCTGCGTTACTCGTTACAAATGAGCGTAATTTTTGTTCATATTTATGTACTCAGAGTAGCAAGTTGTTGCATGCGAAAATAGAACAGATCTACAAACTATCAACCGCTAACAACAGAGATGCATTGTAGCTTGTAGATCTGTTCTTTTAGAATGCACCGCAGCCTGTGCAAATGTATGACGTAGCATATGCGACCGATGCGCTGAGCAGTTCCACAAGATCATGCAGAGACAGTGGTGGAACATACATGACGCTGATGACGGAGAAATGTATCTGCATTATTTTGTATTCTTGTCTGTCAAAGATGCCAAGAATATAATGTCCGTTGTCAACTTTGCATGGGCAAAAATACACTTGAAAACACAGATCGCCCCCCACGCAAATAAAACAACAGAGACTGGATTTCTGTAGAGATACCGCCGGCACGTTAAATGGAGACCATCTGAAGAAGCTTGTTGCTCGTTGGTCTAGTCAGTGTAGACTAGACTCACTGTAGAGGAGATGTTACCCGTATCCACAGTTGATTCGCCAATTGCCCTCATCCATCATACTGATCATAGTCTATCAAAATACCTGCTGTGAGATCCAATGTCAGGCTGCCTGGAAAGGTCAGAGACTATTGCTTTATTTTATTATTTGTTTATGTATACAATAGCCTACATATTACTGTCCGTTTTGAGATGCTTCGGCCAGTGTGTGCAGTTCAGATTGTTTATGTTGAATTTCAAATGTGGAATATGCAGGTAGAAAGGTAATATATATATAAGTAATATGTAACTATATTACTCTTGATTCCAAGTAATAAGTAATATAATATTATTACTTTTTCTAAGGAGTAATAAGTAACAAAGTAACATATTACTTCCCTAAGTAATATTGCCCAACACTGCTCAGGAGGCTGGAGGTGTGCAGTGATGCTCGTTTGAAGCACGGGTACTATAGAGAGCTATTTCAACCAACCATATTGCTTCCTCGAAACTACTTGTATCACTGACAGGAACGTGTGAGTGAATCGACGTCATCAGTGTATGTCAATGCCAAGCTGGGGGTGAAGCACTTCACCTGATTAACACTCACAGATCATTCTGTGTACACCAAGGAAGGACCACATTGATTGATTTGCATTTGCAAGAAATATCAGATCTACCAAGGCCACGGCACATCACTTACCTACCTCACTATAATGAGCTTGTGGATCTGCTGCTTTCGAGTATATAGCCAGAAGTATAAGATATGGACAAAGCGGTTGAAATGATTGTATGACGCTGTAGGAGGGAAGACCTTCAACGCTTTCATTCAACCACTTCACATGATTAACACATGTCATTGAGGAGGGGGTGCACAAGCACTATTCAATTTCAATCTAATTTAATTTTACATTTTCAATTCAATTCTCAGGGCTTTATTGGCATGAGAAAACATACGTTTATACATTGCAGAGCAAAAAGTGGAACAACAATATACAATTCAAAGTCAGAATCTCCGAGTGTATATGTACCGAGGTCACTCGATGCAGATATATGATTAGAATGAATGAATGATTAATGAATGACACATTCGATATCCTTCTCCTATCGCAGCAGCTCACAAATCTTGCTGCTGTGTTTGCTACTTCGCCCAGCAGATAAGGGAGTTTTTTGTCATTAGTCATCTTTTCAAAATCTCTGTGGGTGATTGTACTAGGCTAATAGAGCAGCCGAGCACTTCCAGGACAACAACA
>NC_136807.1:14494641-14509641 GCF_951216825.1 Electrona antarctica | reverse complement strand
TCAGAGGCAGGCAGGGCGTTACTATGTCTATGCTCGGACGTAGAATAGATATACGTGTACTTAACGCCGCCTGTACTGTCTGTGGTGGGGGCGCTATTGAGTTCGACCTGATAAATATGACGTGTGTCGTGTTGTTTCTCGTATATCAACGTCATACCACCACAGCGTCACACCAAAGCTTGTAGATCTGCTACTTTTGATGCTTTTGAATTTGAATCCTGAAATCCTGAGCAGTTTTGGAGATAATTGTAAGATTGCCTTTAGCAGGCCCGGCAGGAGGAGACAATGGTGTAGGGGTCATTTGCATATGGGGTCAGCCATACATTTGCATACCTATGGGCGCTCGCCGCATGTCTGTCTGTGCGCAGCTACTGTAAGTGCCGTGAGCCCTTTGAAAATAATAATAATAATAATCTTGACTCCTGTAAAGGTGGTCCGTTTAAGGGGTCAATGACCCCATTTGTCCCCCCGTGGCGCCGGGCCTGGCCTTTAGACTACATTTATACATAATTCACTATAGGATTAAAACTAAACTAACTCTTGACTCTAGTTGCTCTCCAATACAACATGTGTGCTTACAATTATCCTTAAATAAATATGTCTCCTGTATGAATTATAATTCAGGTCTCATCCTTATTTTAATATTTAAATATGCAAATTCTGGCACAACTCACACACTGTGTCCCAGTTTAACCTGGTTGCTATGGTTACCCCCAGTGTAACTTGGTTGTCATAGTTACTGCCGGCTGTCTGTAGTGAACATAGTTAATAACGTTTAATAAAACAGTGCTATTGAGCAGCCTGTGTATGGGTTTTACAAATATTAAACCAATGAAAAGTATTAAAAAGTGGTTCTGACTAAACCAAACCACCGCTAACCCCATTAGATCCTCAAACTGTCAGTCAAACCAATGCCATCTCATTTATTTCCCCCGTCTGACTTTATCATTATAATCAATGAATGAATATTTTGGCAGCGCTATACTATAGAGCGTCGCAGTGCCGTCCCCGACGAGCGGCCCGTAAGAGAATGTCCCATTTATTTAAAGACCTGTAAGCCTCGAACAAAGCCAACTCAAAGGGAAAAAAAGTGCAGGGTACAACACTTTTTGTTGCTTTTCGTCTTTCTAATTTGTTCAGCCCAAATTGTTTTGTTTATTGTCATGATTTGTCACCATCCGAGTTGGCTTTGTCCGAGACTTACAGGTCTTTAAATAAATACTCTCTGAAACGTCTATGGGAAAAATGAATGAGAAATTATCTTGCTGGTCCCTCGTCGTCATGAAAGGGGGCGGGACTGTGATGCTCTATAGGCCTAGATATTCGAAGAATTGAGTATGAAGGACCCCAATGGAAACAAGCAATATAGGCTTTCTTGGGTTTAAAATCCTCCTAGCAGACGTTGTATCAACACATGATGTGAATCACACACAATCATAACAACCATGTTATGGATGCTACACGTTGGTGAGCTTGTATCAGTTATTTTTCGTAGTGTATTATATATTATATTTTAAGCATAAATCATGTTCTTAACTCTGACCCTGACCCTACCCTACTTTTTCCAAGGTAGGGTCGTATCTATCCCTACAAAGGGATCTCATATCTCTTGTGAGGAAAATGGTTCCTCACAACACCTGCGTCACTGCCTGTCTGAAAGGTTCTTATTTCTCAGATGCTACCTCACAAGTATAGTGACACACACACACTCACACGCACACACGCACACGCACACACACACACACACACACACACACACACACACACACACACACACACACACACACACACACACACACACACACACACATAAAACATTCATACCAACAGAAGTGAGTGTGTCTCAGTAGACTTGGCCTGCTTAGTTGAAAGCAAAAGCTTCCATTCATTCTAAAAATCTTCTCTTTTAATGTGCGTGCGTGCGTGCGTGCGTGCGTGCGTGCGTGCGTGCTTGTGTGCGTGCCGGGGCTCAGCCCCAGACTGTGTGTGCACTCTGCCAGTAGGTCACAGCTAGAAGCCACCGCCGCATATGTTTTATTCTTTTTGAAATGTTTAACCTCAAATCCCATTTGAGTGCTATATAGGGTTGAGGCATAGACTGGAGAGGTGGGGTTTCAGTAGCCTGGCACGGCCAGACTCATAGCGAGGGTTCACTGATGTTTCCTCCCCGCATATGATTCATATGATTCATTCACATTCATCATATGAAGAATCTTCAGTGAATCCCCGCTATGAGGCTGGCCAAGCCAGGCTAGGGTTTCAGACCCTGCCTGGAAATTCTGAGTGAGTCTGCAGCTCTAATCAGGACGCAGGAGTCTGGGGTGTGTGGAGCATTGTCCAGGGTGTTTTAGAAAAGGGAGAAGAATCTGGAATGAGTGGGATGTCATCCAGGGTTTTTTAGGGAAGGGTGAAGAGTCTAGGTCTAGGACGTGTGGAGCATTGTCCAGGGTGTTTTAGGGAAGGGAGAAGAATCTGGAATGAGTGGGATGTCATCCAGGGTTTTTTAGGGAAGGGTGAAGAGTCTAGGTCTAGGACGTGTGGAGCATTGTCCAGGGCGTTTTAGGGAAGGGAGAAGAATCTGGAATGAGTGGGATGTCATCCAGGGTTTAGGGAAGGGAGAAGAGTCTACTGTTTTAGGCAAGGGAGAAGAGTCTAGGATGTGTGGAGCATTGTCCAGGGTGTTTTAGGGAAGGGAGAAGAGTCTAGGATGTGTGGAGCATTGTCCAGGGTGTTTTAGGGAAGGGAGAAGAGTCTAGGACGTGTGGAGCATTGTCCAGGGTGTTTTAGGGAAGGGAGAAGAGTCTAGGATGTGTGGAGCATTGTCCAGGGTGTTTTAGGGAAGGGAGAAGAGTCTAGGATGTGTGGAGCATTGTCCAGGGTGTTTTAGGGAAGGGAGAAGAGTCTAGGATGTGTGGAGCATTGTCCAGGGTGTTTTAGGGAAGGGAGAAGAGTCTAGGATGTGTGGAGCATTGTCCAGGGTGTTTTAGGGAAGGGAGAAGAGTCTAGGATGTGTGGAGCATTGTCCAGGGTGTTTTAGGGAAGGGAGAAGAGTCTAGGATGTGTGGAGCATTGTCCAGGGTGTTTTAGGGAAGGGAGAAGAGTCTAGGATGTGTGGAGCATTGTCCAGGGTGTTTTAGGGAAGGGAGAAGAGTCTAGGATGTGTGGAGCATTGTCCAGGGTGTTTTAGGGAAGGGAGAAGAGTCTAGGATGTGTGGAGCATTGTCCAGGGTGTTTTAGGGAAGGGAGAAGAGTCTAGGATGTGTGGAGCATTGTCCAGGGTGTTTTAGGGAAGGGAGAAGAGTCTAATTGTTTGGTTCGATCTGTACACTGAGTTACAACAAGCACCTCTAGCAATTAGCCTGTCTTCTGTGTTGTTGTTGTATGTGTCTCACTCTGGGAGGACAGACAGACAGGTTGTATGTGTCTGATTCTCTGAGGACAGACAGACAGGTTGTATGGGTCTGATTCTCTGAGGACAGACAGACAGACAGGTTGTATGGGTCTGATTCTCTGACGACAGACAGACAGGTTGTATGGGTCTGATTCTCTGAGGACAGACAGACAGGTTGTATGGGTCTGATTCTCTGACGACAGACAGACAGGTTGTATGGGTCTGATTCTCTGACGACAGACAGACAGGTTGTATGGGTCTGATTCTCTGACGACAGACAGACAGGTTGTATGGGTCTGATTCTCTGACGACAGACAGACAGACAGGTTGTATGGGTCTGATTCTCTGACGACAGACAGACAGACAGGTCATGAATCTTTGGCTGGATCGATTCCTCCGCTCAGACAAGCGGTTCTGAATCAAACCGCTGCTCTTCAGAGCGTAGCCGTAGAGAGAGGGTTGTATAATAAAAGCATCGTTTACACTTTACAGCTAGAGAGAGGGTCATCCCAAAGTCGCACCCACTCTGTGCATGAAGGGACCTATTTTCACCCCACTCTGTAAATGAAGGGACATATTCCCCCCCCCCCCCCCTCTGTAAATGAAGGGACCTATTCCCCCCCCCTCTGTACATGAAGGGACCTATTTTCACCCCACTCTGTAAATGAAGGGACCTATCCCCCCCCCCCCTCTGTACATGAAGGGACCTATTTTCACCCCCCCTCTGTACATGAAGGGACCTATCCCCCCCCCCCTCTGTACATGAAGGGACCTATTTTCACCCCCCCTCTGTAAATGAAGGGACCTATCCCCCCCCCCTCTGTACATGAAGGGACCTATTTTCACCCCCCCTCTGTACATGAAGGGACCTATTTTCACCCCACCTCTGTACATGAAGGGACCTATTTTCACCCCACTCTGTAAATGAAGGGACCTATCCCCCCCCCCCTCTGTACATGAAGGGACCTATTTTCACCCCACTCTGTAAATGAAGCGACCTATTCCCCCCCCCCCCCCCTCTGTACATGAAGGGACCTATTTTCACCCCCCCCCCTCGTCTGTACATGAAGGGACCTATTTTCACCCCCCTCTGTAAATGAAGGGACCTATTTTCACCCCCCTCTGTAAATGAAGGGACCTATATTCCCCCCCCCCCCCCCCCCCTTGTAAATGAAGGGACCTATTTTCACCCCTTCTGTACAGTACATGAAGGATACCCCATTAATCTGACTCCATTGGCTGGTGGCCCACGCCACATATAGGGTATAGGGTTAAACCTTAACCCTATGTATGCTGGACTGTACATGAATGTTTACCAGAATGGGTGAAGTAGCACCCTAGGGTGTCGTGACACAAGTCAGAGTGGGTGAAGTAACACCCTAGGGTGCTGTGACACAAGTCAGAGTGGGTGAAGTAACACCCTAGGGTGCTGTGACACAAGTCAGAGTGGGTGAAGTAGCACCCTAGGGTGCCGTGACCCTAGGGTGCTGTGACACAAGTCAGCCACTCTGACACAAGTCAGAGTGGGTGAAGTAGCACCCTAGGGTGCCGTGACACAAGTCCAGAAGTGCAGCAGAATACTTTGAGAACTCATCAATATGAGTTTTTCAATGTACACCAAATATCTTCGCCGAAAATAACTAATGACTAAATCTACACGCCGCGTATGTTGTCAGCTTGTAGATCTGTTATTTTTTGGTGAATGCTTTCCTCCGGAATAGGGATGTTGGGGTTCAAGTGGTCATATATAAAAGTTATGTTCAATCTGTCCTATAATGGAAAACGGATATTATCATACGTTTTCCTGGTGACACATACTGTGTCTCAGCGTTAAAGATTGCGTAGCATACCTAAATGTAAGGTTCAATAAAGCATCAATGTCATTCAGAGGTGAGGTGTCTTTACAGGGATGACCTGAGACGAGACATTCTGGTGCTGAAGGCTTATGGCCATCTTTATTTCATAGCATCATCATTGTTTTATGGAGGACACGGTGTGGTTGACCTCACACAGGAGATTTATAGTGCAATTTAAATGTTGAGATATACAGCATATGTATAAAGCATATACACACACACTACACACGCACGCGCACGCGCACGCACGCACGCACGCACGCACGCACGCACGCACGCACGCACGCACGCACGCACGCACAGACCCGGATTAACAATGGAACTTACTGCAGCATAAGCGCCAGGGCGCAACACTCAATATGAGGCCCATGTTGTCGGTCTTTCAACATATTTTGTATTTATTGTGACAAAACGTTCTCTAAAATTATACAAATATTTGTGACTCTTCCTGATACTATGTAAACCATGAACATTAATGGTTTCATCATTAATAAAGGTATGATTTCTTTCACTATTTGGAACGTCACACCAAATGATTTAGTGTCACACCGTATGATCATATCTTCATGTTTCAAAGCAAACTGTGTTTTAACCTACCTATTAGTGAGTACTGAACTTGATTAAACAATTACTCAGCAACAGGAAAATTGCTTTAACATTGAATAACATGGCCATGACTGAATAAAACAAAATTAAAAACAATTTATTGTGGATAGTTGCAGATTTTAGAACAAATGTTTAAATGGACAAAAGAAACACGGGACTTTTTATTTATTGTTATCTGTAGTTTTTATATATGTGATGTATGCCATGCTTTTGTTATTGCTTAATGTAAATCGCTCTGGATTAAGAGCGTCTGCTAAATGCCTAAATTGTAAATTGTAAATTGAAAATACAGTTTGTATCATATGGTGTGACAAAAAAGTCATATGGCGTGACAGGCAGACAGTCACACCATTATGATAAAGTGTCACACCATATACACCGACACCGACTTTTGTCATCAGGGGCGTCAATATAGCTGGGGGGTGGAGCCGGGGGAAAGTTCAGAGTAAACAGTGGAGTGTTGGGTTTTCAAACGCAGATGCTTTAAATACTACTAATTTAAAAGTAGGTGTCATGGCTTGCCAGATCACAGACACAGATCCTTGTTGCCACTCGACAAGGAACGCTACTTTAGAAAATGAAACAAGCTAGAGGCCGATTGGAATGTGTTCCTTGACTGCATGGACATGATCCAGCACAACACAATGGACTGATATATTCGCATGGTAAGAGACACTTTTCTATAGATATGATCACTGAAACTTATCATAATATATACATTTTAAAAAGCCATTAATTCATCTGATGTTTATAGAACATGTT
This sequence comes from Electrona antarctica, assembly GCF_951216825.1. Taxonomy (NCBI): domain Eukaryota; kingdom Metazoa; phylum Chordata; class Actinopteri; order Myctophiformes; family Myctophidae; genus Electrona; species Electrona antarctica. The sequence continues at coordinate 14,503,026 of NC_136807.1, read as the reverse complement.
TTAGTGAATTCCAAGTAGGCTACCGACACCATTCGTTTCGACCGCACAACGATGGCGCCGTGCCAAGTTCCAACTGTCTCTAAACTACTTAGAATTCATTACAATGTGTTTTATAAACATTATTGATGACTTAATGGCTGTTGGTTTTTGATATTACGTTAAGTTTAATTGATCATATCTATAGAGTGTCTCTACCAGGCGAGTAAACACTGTGCCGCGGTAACACAATGTTTTGTAACATGGAGGGAGAGGGAGATTGATGTCCGATTTCAGTGGTGGTTATGCTTGTGAAACTTGACGCTGCAATAAAGTATAAAGAGATAAGGATACTCTGACTATAAACCACTTGAACCCCAGGTCCCCAGCATAAACAAAACATCTACAAACTCTCAACACGCTGTGAGCTCATGGCTGTGAGCTCGTGTTTTTCTCCATTTACAGTCCTTACGGCGGCGTATGCCTACACAAATGTTCCGATTACATGCTAACAACATGCTAGCTATAACAAAGCAACATAGATTTACATGTAATTATGACCAAAAAATGTAATAACTTTAGCTTTTTTAATGAAAAAGGTGTCACACCAACAGACATCTGGAAGAGACGCATTGGTCAGCGTTCCAACAAGATCGTATTTCATGAAAATGTTAAAATGATAATTCACCACAGACACCTGTCATGCTCTTGTAATGCAACTGCCTGTTGAAATTTCCCAAAATATGATTTTGGTTTTGGGGATAAAAGAAAATAATTATATATATATATATAATATATATATATATATAATTATTTTTTTTATGTGTGTGTGTGCGAAAACAACAAGTAAAACATTCACAGGCAATTTTGGGACTCTGTGCTGGGAATGTTGGTCTGACAAACAGCCAGACGAATTTTCCGGAAGTGCATTATTTTGTCAATGGGATCAAGCAACTACTGGCGATAGAGGCGATAGCAGGCGAACAGGCGATGGTCGAAAAGTGGGCGGAGGAACGTCGGCCGAAAAGATAAAAATAATTCATCTTTTGGGTGACGTCGCCCGGCGATAGTGGGCGATTGGGCGATAGCCAATGAAATTCAAGCGACGCTCGCCGTTGGTCTCTAAGGTCTCCCGCTGTTAAAGCGTACTGTCACAAGTTGTCCATTGTTGTGTGGGCCATTGTTGTGCTCTTTTAAAATAGAATCCCAGAGGTCTTTTTGTCGTCTGGCCTTTTTTTCTCCAACAAAATAGAGAAAAGTAGTTTGAATTATTCTTAAGTGGACCAAGTGGGTCTGCTGGGAGACAGAGAACAGATAAAATAATGTGCACGTGCACACACGCACACGCACACGCACGCACACACACACACACACACACACACACACACACACACACACACACACACACACACACACACACACACACACACACACACACACACACACACACACACACACACACACACACACAATCGAGACATGTCCAGTGAGGTTTTCAGATGCAAAGCTCTTTGGTATTTTAATGATTCACAGTACGTTGAATGAATCAAAGAGTTCTACCAAAAATAAATACATGAATAAATAAAACGACCTTGCGTTGTTTGAATACAAAACAGATGCTGAACGAAGGGTAGCAAAGAGAATCGGCAAACCTTTCATTTCATGTCTGGATGGTCTGTCTGTATATGAGCGTTTTTTGGTCTGCTTATTTCAGCCCGTGATTCACAGTGTCAGGAAGGGAGATGTGGATTTAGTTGTTTTTGATGTATTCTTTGTGTTTGTAAACATAACTGGTCCTGTGGGAGAGAATAGTTTTACCATCACACGGAATAGTTTTACCATCATAAATGGTAAATGGTGCATTTATATTGCGCTTTTATCCAAAGCGCTTTACATAGATTGTGCATTACGTCCATTACAACAATTCATACGCACACAGTCATACACTGATGGCGGAGGAAAGCATGCAAGGCACCAACCTGCACATCGGGAGCAGATAGGGGTTCAGAGTCTTTCTTAAGGACACTTCGACAACACTAACTCTGGGGGAGGTCTTAAAGATCATTTACTAACAGAGTGGACAGTAGGTCTTAAAGATCACATACAGTAGGTCTTAAAGATCATTCAATAACATAGTGGACAGTAGGCCCCTAGGTCTTAAAGATCTGATTTATTAACAGTGTGGACAGTACTGTAGGTCTTAAAGATCTGATTTATTAACAGTGTGGACAGTACTGTAGGTCTTAAAGATCTGATTTATTAACAGTGTGGACAGTAGGTCTTAAAGATCTGATTTATTAACAGTGTGGACAGTAGGTCTTAAAGATCTGATTTATTAACAGTGTAGACAGTAGGTCTTAAAGATCTGATTTATTAACAGTGTAGACAGTAGGTCTTAAAGATCTGATTTATTAACAGTGTAGACAGTAGGTCTTAAAGATCTGATTTATTAACAGTGTAGACAGTAGGTCTTAAAGATCTGATTTAATAACAGTGTGGACAGTAGGTCTTAAAGATCTGATTTATTAACAGTGTAGACAGTAGGTCTTAAAGATCTTGATTTATTAACAGTGTGGACAGTAGGTCTTAAAGATCTGATTTATTAACAGTGTGGACAGTAGGTCTTAAAGATCTGATTTATTAACAGTGTGGACAGTAGGTCTTAAAGATCTAATTTATTAACAGTGTAGACAGTAGGTCTTAAAGATCTGATTTATTAACAGTGTAGACAGTAGGTCTTAAAGAGCTGATTTATTAACAGTGTAGAGTAGACAGTAGGTCTTAAAGATCTGAATTATTAACAGTGTAGACAGTAGGTCTTAAAGATCTGAATTATTAACAGTGTAGACAGTAGGTCTTAAAGATCTGATTTATTAACAGTGTAGACAGTAGGTCTTAATCTGATTTATTAACAGTGTAGACAGTAGGTCTTAAATATCTGATTTAATAACAGTGTGGACAGTAGGTCTTAAAGATCTGATTTATTAACAGTGTGGACAATAGGTCTTAAAGATCTGAATTATTAACAGTGTAGACAGTAGGTCTTAAAGATCTGATTTATTAACAGTGTAGACAGTAGGTCTTAAAGATCTGATTTATTAACAGTGTAGACAGTAGGTCTTAAAGATCTGATTTAATAACAGTGTGGACAGTAGATCTTAAAGATCTGATTTATTAACAGTGTGGACAGTAGGTAGATTTATTAACAGTGTAGACAGTAGGTCTTAAAGATCGGATTTATTAACAGTGTAGACAGTAGGTCTTAAAGATCTGATTTATTAACAGTGTGGACAATAGGTCTTAAAGATCTGAATTATTAACAGTGTAGACAGTAGGTCTTAAAGATCTGATTTAATAACAGTGTGGACAATAGGTCTTAAAGATCTGAATTATTAACAGTGTAGACAGTAGGTCTTAAAGATCTGATTTAATAACAGTGTAGACAGTAGGTCTTAAATATCTGATTTATTAACAGTGTGGACAGTAGGTCTTAAAGATCTGATTTATTAACAGTGTAGACAGTAGGTCTTAAAGATCTGATTTAATAACAGTGTGGACAGTAGGTCTTAAAGATCTGATTTAATAACAGTGTAGACAGTAGGTCTTAAAGATCTGATTTATTAACAGTGTGGACAGTAGGTCTTAGAGATCTGATTTAATAACAGTGTGAAAATGAATAAAATCCGCACTCTCAGTGGAGTAAGAGTCTTTGTTTAATAATGATAGTGCTCTGCAGCAGCAGCAGTCATACCAGACAGACAAACGCGTTTTGGCGCGCAGGCCTTCGTCAGTGTCAAAATACTTTGACACTGACGAAGGCTTTAAGACTGTCTGAGTAGAGCGGGCCTTTTCCCTTGAAGTTAATAACAGTGTGGACAGTAGGTCTTACACCTCATCTACACAGGCAAGGGGCAAGTGTTCCGAGGGCGATAAAATGCAAAAAACTGTCCTGATATGGAGCGTCGGCCATTGCGTTGCACCGTAGCCTGAACCAATCAAATAACCAATAAATAGTAGACTGTGTAGATCTCAACCAAAAAAAGTGTTTGTGACCGCGAAACCTCGCTCAAATAGAGACTCTGAAACGTCGCTCAAATAGAGACTCTGCTAGTGAATATAGGAGGGGTGGACGACGTCGCTGCACGCTCGCGGTACGTCAGGACAGTCTCATTGAAAAACATAGTTCAGATTTTTTGAACTTAAGCTGTATTAATTGATTGCCCGAGTCCCGTGGTGGGAGTTCTGTTGTGGTTTGGTGAAATATTAAGTAGTTCTGGTCATTTTGTGGGGGGAACAGGGGGCCACGCATTAATCCACAAAACTAACGTCATTTGTATTGTTGACCTATTTCTAAAATATTAGTGCAACTTTCGTTAATTTTTTACCCCTCTATCACATGTTTTTGTGTCCATATCCCTACGCCCAAAAATAGTTCCATGTGATAGAGGGGTCAAAGTTGAACGAAAGTTGCGCTATAATATTTTAGTAATACTAATAGGTCAACAATACAAATTTGTCAATTAATTTACTTTTACTGCGTGGCCCCAGTGCCCCCCACAAAATGACCAGAACTACTTAATATTGACCAAAACCACAACAGAACTCCCACCACAGGACTCGGGCATTCAATTAATATAGTTGCAACCACTATATTAATGGCAAGTATTTCAGACAGCTTAAAAAATAAACTATATCCCTTTAATAACAGTGTGGACAGTAGGTCTTAAAGATCTGAATCAATTGGCATTATTCTATACCAGTTGTTTTCAGTATTCCAGTGGTAACCACATGGACCCTTATAGATCTTTAACTCTTGAGAGCGTAAGATGAAAACAAATTAACCCGTACGGGTCCATTTGGTTCATTTTTACACTCTCAAGAGTTACAATATTATTAAACGTCTGCATTACTTAATTTCCAAGAAGTCTACACAATTAGTGAGTGTAGAATAATTGTTATTTTGCTCATTTGCCTGTCTGTTATCTCTCCAGGTACCAACATCAATACAGCATGACATTGTGGACAAAATCTTATCAAATAACAAAATATTCTTTATTCTGCAATGTCATCAAATGGTGGTCCGACTCCCTGGCTCAAATGCAGAATAAAAATCACACCTGTGTGAAGTGAGGGGCGCTAATATATTAAAGTCTAACTCATGTTGATTAGGTGATGTAATGGTGATTTAAAACAAACGGTGCAAACACAAACATTAAACGCCATTAACAATAAAGAGACAATATGACGTACAGTTAATGACATATTATAATGTAAATCTTCCCTTCATTGTTAATGAACTAAAGATTAAAACATTAAGCCTGTGTATAGGAGGTGCTAGCGCAAAAAAACGTGTGTGTGTGTGTGTGTGTGTGTGTGTGTGTGTGTGTGTGTGTGTGTGTGTGTGTGTGTGTGTGTGTGTGTGTGTGTGTGTGTGTGTGTGTGTGTGTGTGTGTGTGTGTGTGTGTGTTTTCCGTGAACAGCATCACTGTTTCTCCACCAGAATAACGTAATGAACTACAATCTCTGGTCTATGTTCAGATCAGAGATGACTAATCGTTTATTGGCCACAATGTATCGTTAATGATGAAGGGAAAAAACGCTGAAACTCTCCATGCTCGAGTCGTCCTTATTGATTTAATTCTTGGAGTGCTGCACTCATCTCTGACCAATAAGGACACTCGTCTCTGACAGTGACCAATGAGGACACTCGTCTCACTTAAGGGAGGAAGATAATTTTCTTTGACACCGAATAACGAACAAAGGCTCCAACCGGTCTGCCTTTAGACACACTGTTAAAAAGACAAAGTGAGGCACGCACGCACGCACGCACGCACGCACGCACGCACGCACGCACGCACGCACGCACGCACGCACGCACAGACACTTCACCACTTTGTATCTGGCAGACCTATTTTTGGGTAAGGCATCAAAAACACTGTGCGAGACTGTTCTACAACAAAGCATAACGTGTACGTGTACGTGTGTGTGTGTGTGTGTGTGTGTGTGTGTGTGTGTGTGTGTGTGTGTGTGTGTGTGTGTGTGTGTGTGTGTGTGTGTGTGTGTGTGTGTGTGTGTGTGTGTGCACGAGCGTGTGTGTGTGTGATGGGGCTGAACTGGGATGGGGCTGCAGGGTTGTGTGAAGTGCATTCCCCAGGCAACCCAGCAGGGCGGCGTTGCATTGCATTATGGATGCTTCCTTCTTGTTCCTTCCATTCTGCCGAGATGCAGAGGCATCACAAATCACTGGGCGAGAGAGAGAGAGAGAGAGAAAGAGAGAGAGAGAGAGAGAGGGGGGGGGGGGGGGGGGGGGGGGGTAGAAGTGGGCGGGGGAATAAGATGGAGATATGAGCCATGCAGGGGAAAGGGGAGGGGATCCATTTAGTGTGGGTGTGTGTGTGTGTGTGGAGAGAGAGAGAGAGAGAGAGAGAGAGAGAGAGAGAGAGAGAGAGAGAGAGAGGGGAATAAGGGAGGGGAGGAGTGGAACTAGAGAGTGAAGGAGAGGTGGGGGTAGTAGTCACAGAGAATGAGCAAGTGTGTGAGTGTGTGTGGGCGTGCATGAATGCGTGTGCGTGTGCGTGTGTGTGTGAGGGAGAGCGAGAGCGGTGTGCTACTGCAGCAGAGTGTGTGTGTGTGTCAGTGACTGTGTGTGAGGACTCTCTGCATCGTCTTGGAGTAAAGCTGTGTGTGACAGAGAGGGACCGTCCCAACATTAACTGAACGGAAAGGACACATTTGTGCCTGCCTGCCTGCCTGTGAGTGTGTGTGTGTGTGTGTGAGAGTGTTTGTGTGTGTGTGTGTATGTGAGTGTATGTGTGAGTGTGTGTCTATATATGTGTGTGTGAGTGAGTGAGAGAGAGGAGAAGGGGTCACAGCTCTGGACAAGTGGATTAAAGGACCTTAGAGATTCTGGTAAGAAGAGCATCTTAATCTGTCTGTCTGTTCTCAGCTTCAGCATCACTGTAGCTCAACTGCATCTCCATTCTACAGTATCTGTAAACATGTTTTATCTACTACAGGCTCGTACTTCAGCTGTTTTTGGTGGAGATGTTTGGTTGTAGTCACAGGGAAAAAAACAAGCAAGTCCATGGAACCAAGTCAGGACCAGTTTACTGTCCTAACTGGAGGTCTCTCTCTCTCTCTCTCTCTCTGTGTGTTATGCATGCTATAGGCCTACTTTGTTTGGCGCTGGTGTCGTGGCACCCTAAATACCAGATCTACAAGCTCTAGTGTTGTTATACTGGCTTTCATGTTCGATAAATACTGTATAGCTTTATACAGTAGTAGACCATATGTACAGTATGGAGCATTCACTGTTTAGTTAGGTTTGGTGGTAGTTTGCGTGGTTGTAGTTTTGGGTGGTGGTAGTTTGGGTTGGTTGTTTTGGGTGGTAGTTTGGGTTGGTGGTAGTTTTGGGTGGTATTGTGGTATAGTGATGGATTTCACTCTAGGTCGGGACACAAACTTTACTGGATCCTAAATCTAAGAGAGATGCATTACTTCAGATATGTGACTATAGCTGTTCTTCATCTGAACACATGTTATAGGTATTTGATCAGAGTTATGGCACATCCGCATTCTGGGGAGGGGTTACAGCCTTACAGTAGGTAAAAACATCGCAGATCTACAAGCTCTGCTTGCGAGAGAAGCGATTTGGTTTAGAGTGAAAAAAGGAGAATTAGTGCAGTAGCAACTCTGGTGGGTTTTGACTCAGAATGGAGGGTTTGAGTGGTTAAAATGTGATCAGAGTTGTGACTCTGCACCATCAGGAGTATATAGCCTGGTAACACGGGGGATTCACAGCATCATGTGACACGTGATAAATGTGTGGTTGACCAGGCATCATCAGGACTAGCTAGATGCATGATTTTATCAGGGAAAGATGTAGGTTTTTATCAGGGAAAGATGTAGGTTTTTATCAGGGAAAGATGTAGGTTTTATCAGGGAAAGATGTAGGTTTTATCAGGGAAAGATGTAGGTTTTTATCAGGGAAAGATGTAGGGTTTTATCAGAAAAAGATGTAGGTTTTATCAGGGATAGATCAATGCATGGGTTTATCAGGGAAAGATGTAGAGTTTATCAGGGCTATAGATGCACGCTTTTATCAAGGAAAAGATGCATGATTTTATCAAGGCTACATGGATCCTTTCATCAGGGCTAGGTATATGCATGCTTCTATATCCCAGGCATCGTGGCTCATAAACCCGGGATGCGGTTTCCATCGATTCCAGCCTCTCCCATCCATCCATCCTTTCCTACGGCTGGGTGTAGAGCGGGGGTGGAGGTGGAGGTGGAGAGGGGGGGGGGGGGGGGAGGTGTAGACTAGAATAGCCCTCCTCTTCCAGAGAGTCTCCAGGAAAGGAAGGAGGCATCCCTCCTCCGCTCCTCCTGCTGACAGATGCTGTGCTGTGT
>NC_136807.1:14487141-14492141 GCF_951216825.1 Electrona antarctica | reverse complement strand
ATACCCTGTAAGGGTCCATTTGGTTCCATGTGTTACACTCTCAGAGTTACAGACCTGTAAGGGTCCGTTTGGTTCCATGTGTTACACTCTCAGAGTTACAGACATGTAAGGGTCCATTTGGTTCCATGTCTTACACTCTCAGAGTTACAGACCTGTAAGGGTCCATTTGGTTCCATGTGTTACACTCTCAGAGTTACAGACCTTTAAGGGTCCATTTGGTTCCATGTGTTACACTCTCAGAGTTACAGACCTGTAAGGGTCCATTTGGTTCCATGTGTTACACTCTCAGTGTTACAGACCTGTAAGGGCCTGTGTGCGACATGGGGTTTATGATGTTGAGTTACAATTGATAACGGCTGTGTTTGGAGAGAAAGAAAATATATATTTTCTTATACTCTTTGGATAAATTAGTACTTTTTTCATCATGAGTTGATGCTTCATATCCACATAAATAAAATCACCATGCTGATTTGTTTATTTCTGGAACACAGTGCTTATATGATGTGATGTAGGATTTCCCTACATTTTTATGTAAAAAGTAACTCCCAGGGGGATAGCGCCCTCCAGTGGCAGTTCTCTAGGTTGTCCTCAGAGGAGCCCTCCAAATTTGTCGCTTCCAGGTTCTCCATACATCTGGCCAGCTTGTTGGTGCTTTGCGCTCCTGCGTCGTTCTTGAGTTTGTGTGGGGCGTCGTGACCGGTGCCTGTGTGATGGCTCCCACATTGCCAACCTGCTGGCTGGCAGCTCTTGTGTCTTTGGCAGTGTCCTGCTAGTCTCATTATCCTGGCTGCTATTTTCTGGCTCACCCTTGGCATTCCATCATACAGATTATTGTTGGTAACAGGTGTACTGTGTTAAGTACTGCCCGCATCATTCTGGTATAGCACCAATCTAGAGACTTATTTTTCTGCAGGGTTGGCTTGAGGGTCCAGCATTCACTGCCGTATAGGAGAACAGACTCTACCGTTGCAGAAGAAGTTGAGTTTGGTTTGACGGGGGAGTTCCATACACAGCTGGTCATTTGCAAGTCTATCGCAAGATGTAATACATCCCCTGGATTTATTTTACGGTTACTGATTATCATTCTCTGTGAAACTGAATGCCCACTGAGTGAAGCATTCTTTATTTTGTATTGCTTTACTTTATAATACGTTATTTCTCCACAGTACAGGTAGTACAGTCAAAGGTTATGCTAAAAGGATAACACAAAGAAAGATCCACAGGGGCAATTGTTTCCATTCTGTTCCATTGCACTCAATTAATAAGTATACAATACAATACAATACAATACAATACAATACAATACAATACAATACAATACAATACAATACAATACAATACAATACAATACAATACAACTAGAAGCTCGGCCGGTCGAGCTCTAGCGTGTAACACAGAAACCTGTGGCCTGTAGAATGATGTTACCATATAGGTGCATGTGGTCCTAATGGTCAAAAGAGGTGCGTTTAATGTGCCTAAATACATTAACTGTACAAGTTATGTAAAGATATTGAGGGCGGGATAATAAGCCTATAGAACCTTGGCAGAGTATTCATGAATAGTCTGTGGAGGAAGTGTGGAGGCAAGTGGAGTGTTGGTTAGCTCAGCCCTAGCAACCAGACACCTATTCTGATTCTGGTATGGGATACAATAGTTCCAAAAAATAACATTAAAGACCCTATAGCATCTCAACCTGTCCTAAATGTCCATAGAATAACATTAAAGACCCTAGTGTCTCAATCTAAATGTCCAGAGAATAACATTATATTATAAAGACTGTAGCGTCTCAATCCGTCCTACTGTACATGTCCAGAGAAATGTGAGGATGTTGATGTGATTTTATTCTTCTGCCCATCAGTCTGACTCTCTGATCCAACCTGACAGCTTCTGACCAGCGCTGTCACAATCTGGTGATTCTAACCGAATGTGCCGCCGCTGTCACATTCCTATAATACTGTAGCACAGTGTACAATACTGGAAAACAGTACTCAAGTGTTTTACTTAAGTAAAAGTATCAATACTGCAATGTGGAAATACAAATGTATTGGTATCAAAATGTACTTAAAGTACAGAAAGTACTCATTGTGTATTTCCAGGTTTCAACTGTATAAAAAATATTTGAAAATAGTAGATCTACAAGTTCACAGTAACTAGTGACTAAAGCTTTCAAATAAATGTAGCAGAGTAAAAGTACAACATTTGGATCCGAGATGTAGTGGACTTAGTAGAACTACAAGTATTGGAAATTGGAAATACTCAGGTAAATTATAAAACCCTCAAAACTGTACTTAATTATTTTATTGCCATCTACGCTTATAAACATAGCTAGGCTATTGGGACCTATCTATGTCAGCTACGCTTATAAGCGTAGACAACCGTTTAATCCATATATGAACGCGCTGTCCGTCTGTTTACCTTGTAGCATCTATAGTATAGACCATAGATATATATAAACTCTAGATGGCTCAAGGCGGAGTTTCTGACGTCGTTCACCCGGCAGCCATCTTACTTCGGGGCTACAGTACAGTATGTTCAATGGCAGCTCAAACAGAAACAGTCATAACTCCCTCAAATCTTGACGGATTTACAAACGGGTTGGTTTATTACAAACGTTTTTTTCATTTTTTTCATTTTTATTTTATTTTCTTCAGTTTTTCTTTTAGGTTTTATGACCTCAATTACACAAAAAAAACCCCTGCAAAAACAAACATTCAGTGGATTTTCTGTTGTCTGGAGTTTTCTCTGGGGGTTGGAAGCCTTTTGAGCTAACCCAATGAAAACAGGCAAAACAGTGAAAACAGTGACAGCTGTTGGCAAATCCCATTGACATATATGGGATTTGCAGGTTGTGACATCACAAACAGCAGGAAAATCAGAGCAATTGTTTGAGCCAGAAAACCCCAGACCCCAGAAAATCTACTGAATGTTAAGTTCATGTAGTCAAACATACTATTGTTATTGTTGTTTTTTTGTGTCCACATACTCAAACATTAAATTCCCATATGACAATGAATGGACACTTTTACATCATAGTGTAAATTGTTGATGACAACATTGATGACGAAGCAACATTGATGACGAAGGTGAGGTCGCAAGTTGTGATTGGCCGGAATTACATGATGTATGATGATGTTGTACGATGATAAGAGCGCCCCTCACTTCACTTCACTTCAGGTGTGATTTTTCTCGACTCTGATTGGACGACGAATACACGCCCCTGCCATAATTGAAGGCACCTTTTTGCACTCGCAAATTGTCCAATCACTTGCATGTGATTAGACAATATACGGGTGACATCACAATGGCTAGGTGAACTACAGTATGTAACCACCCTCGCAATTCCCCAGGATTGCATCTTTCTAGTTAGTATTATACAACAGGTCGTTTCGAGGAAGCATTCTGATTGGTTGAAACAGCTAGCCGTGCTTCAAACAAGCACGATGGAACACCTAATCAAAACATGAAACTCAGCTGTGCTGATCTCGCAGAGCGGAGCTGACTGGGTTGCTATGCTAGCGAGTTTCTTGGAACACTTTCGGTCTAAAAATATGATTTCTTTAGCGAATACAATACGTCAAATTGAGTTGACGTGTTGTATAATCACAATATTACCCTTGAGGGTTGTGCTTTGAAGTCATTAATGGCACGTCTGTGTTGCTGCAAGAACAAGCCAATAGGCCAGTTCCGTAAGCACCGTAATATTGCTTAATTATTGTACACTCTTCATCACCCTCCTCTTCCTCAGCAACATGAAGAAGAGCGTTATGAGAGAGAGAGAGAGAGACTGCAATCACTGGATACATTTTTCGTCCGGTTTCATCATCAGTCTCTCTCTCACGCACGCACGCACGCACGCACGCACGCACGCACGCAGCACGCACGCACGCACGCACGCACGCACGCACGCACGCACGCACGCACGCACGCACGCACACACACACACACACACACACACACACACACACACACACACACACACACACACACACACACACACACACACACACACACACACACACACACAACTTTAAATGCAGATTGGCTCACTGTCTGGAATCAATCAGCCTATCAGGGGGTGGGGGGGTTGTGTTGTGTATAACTCCATACAACACACCACTGTTTGAAGGATGCCCTCCTGAAACATGCTGAGTCACTAAATTGCAGAACATAACAGCAGAACATAACTGTTGTTTTATTGTTTTATAACTTTTATAACTAAGTATGAATTGTAAATTGTACAATTTACAATTTAGGCATTTAGAAGATACTCTTAATCCAGAGCGAAGCTCCCAGTACTTACAACAACACCTACCATCAGCTCCCAGTACCACACCCAAGCTGTGCTACTCACTGAGCTTGCAGTGCACACTCATCCTAGTGTGTGTGTGTGTGTGTTTGTGTTTGTGTTTGTGTGTGTGCGTGCGTGCGTGCGTGCGTGCGTGTGTGCGTGCGTGCGTGCGTGCGTGCGTGCGTGCGTGCGTGCGTGTGTGTCAGTCAGGTTTTTCTAGGATTTTGAACTGCCGGCCACACAGTCCAACATGCTTGCAGTTCACTGGACATTTGGTCTAAAACATGTTTCATTAGTAGATTGGTTCATTAGTTCAGCCATGTTTCCAGATGAATGAATGCGGTTAATTCAGTAGAGCACATTGTGTTCACAATAACCAGCTATGAAAGAGTAGAAAATAGATTCATCCTTTATAACGTTGTTCCTTCAGGACATTGTTTTTCACACCATTCTTCACAACCATCCTTCAGAACAATGGTTCTCAACCAGTGTTCCGGGGACCACCAGTGGGTTTCGGGTGGAACCCAGCTATGAGTTGGTAACCAAATGGACCCTTATAGATATTTAACTCTTGAGAGTGTAAAATGAATCCAAATGGTTATGCTCTCAAGTGTTAGATAATTGTGAAACAATTACAATCTGCATTTCTTAATGTACTGTACACGAACTCTACACAATTAGATCAACGTTTGCCTGTTGTCTCTCTACAAAA
>NC_136807.1:14329641-14482141 GCF_951216825.1 Electrona antarctica | reverse complement strand
CGCCATCGGTATGTGAATGGGTGAATGTAATTCACAATCTATGTAAAGCGCTCAAAGCACCATATAGGTAGGGAGTGCTCCGTTGTGTTCATTGTAGTGCATGGTGGACGAGGATTTACTATTCTCTGTCTATCGGGTTGCAACTCGGACGGGGCTGAGTCGGCTCATGCAAACTTTGCATGAGCTCGCTCTCTGGCGGCTCTCGTGGGTCAAGTTAGCTTGAGTCGCGATCTGAAACTATAGGGCTATCAGTCCTGCCCACCCGGGGAGGAAAAGCTAGTTCGCCTCTGAGACGGGGGCTTCATCAGAACAGAGGCTGAGACCAGTGGAACAAAGCTGGACATGATCCGTCATTGAGACCTCATCACAAAGCCCCATCTCTGCCTGCACGCACGCACGCACGCACGCACGCACGCACGCACGCACGCACGCACGCACAAAGCTCCATCTCATCTCTGCTACAGACACACACACACAGAAGATCCAGTTACTCCTGTTGGTCTAAAAAACATTCTAATTCAATATGAGCGTTGTTACAAATCACTGCATGCTGTGTTAAGTGTTGCTTTAACTGTTATAGTGGGACTTGGAATAGGGATATCTGACGCATGCAGGCAAAACCATGACAATCCAATGTCATCGTTGTGAATCTGTCCTAATAACAATTGCAACTGTTATTGTGAATTATGTTGTTATGAATCCTGGAACCATCGTAAGAAGGAAATAATGTGGAATATTATGAACTTGTGGATAAGCTCCTTTCTGCTTATTGAAGAGTGTAATTACAGCTTCAATCCATAACTTTCTGTGTCAACAGAGAAAGGTAAATGTGATGATGTCTGAATGATCCTAAAAATATATCATATAGAATATATGGGAAAATATATATGGGCGGCAGTGGCTCAGGAGTTAAAGCGGTAAAGGGCATGAAAGATTTCTGCAGATGTTTTCGCTAAGCAATTACAATAGGCCTATATAGTTTGTTCCTTCAATAAGGCAGGCTACTGCGCTGCACATCAGTTGTAGCCTTGAAAGTGGGACAGTAGCTGTCAAAATCTTTCCATTCTGTATGTGAGTGACGTGTGTCATAATATCCCCGAAGAGATAAAGCTCTCTTCCTAATAGCTTGTACTTGTACGTATGTTGAGCGCAAGCATCGTCTTTCCATTCGTTTTCTGTTCAATCTTTAGTCGGCAAATGAGTAATTTTACAAACGCAAAGTGTGTGAATTGTCATTCACACTGTTCAGCTATGGTTCAGTTTGCCCCACAACACGGCGAGGGGGTGGAGAACAGAGAGAGCGGGCTCTCTATGACGAGACGTTGCTGGAGAACTATTCTGGTCAGGTGCTGCTGGGAGACAAACAAGAACAGACATAAGAACGCACGCACACACGCACGCGCACACAACACGCGCGCCCTTGCACACAACACGCACAAACACATGCACACACAGACTCAAAAGAATCAAGAAATGTCTAGTGAGGTTTTCAGATGATTCACAGTACGTTAAATGAATCAAAGAGTTGCGTGAATGTAATGCACAATGTTAGTGGATACGGGCGCTATATATAAATGCACCATTTATAACAAAAAACAGAATGTTCCTGCGGAATGGAATGGTACCCAAGTCAGAAGTCACAAAGAAAGGACCTGCGTGCTAAATATGCTGCCGCAATGCCAGGAAAATAAATCCATAAATCTATGTTAGATTTTCTCCAAAGCTTCACAGCGTGAGAGTGAGTGAGATTCAGTGGAAATGAAAGGAAAGCTGGAGGCCATGGTGCTGTGCCCTCCCACACGCGCGCACGCACACACAGATGGCAGGAGTATACAGGCACTGCATGAGTGGGCTGCTGCAAACAAGCTCTTCCTTGGGGGTCACTAGCAGACAGTGGTGGAAAGAAGTACTCGATGTTTTTACTTAAGTAAAAGTATCAATACTGCATTAAATACCCTGTTACAATCAAATGTCCGGAATTTAACATTTACTTACTTACATACAAATGCCTCAAAATGGTACTTAACTCTTAGCCTGCCGCCATTAATTAATCCCTCGATTGCGTATTGCCATGGTTTAATCACGCGTGACACTTACTTTGAAGAGCCAAATATCCGTATCGCATTTTACTATGAAACCATTCCGTGTGTGTTGACGAAGCTGGTGCTCGTTCTCTCGGTCGGTGGTGGAAAAAGTGGACCGCGAGTATCACAGCGCCTGCTACAGGCCGTTGAAAACGCTTGTCTGGGACAAAGCGTCCTCTGCAATGTCGCTTCTGTGAGATAAAGCCGTCTGAAAACAGAGCCGGCAATGTTAGTGGATGCGCGCGCATTTTCAAAATGGCCGCGCCCATTGTGTCAGAAGCATAACAAAGCTAACGGACGGTAGATTTCGATACGATCGTATTAAAACATGCATTAATGAATACATCGCTGTTAAAACGGCTTTTCCGTTTGTGGCAGGCTACAAGATTCTACGTGTTAATATTCCTATGTTCCTGG
This sequence comes from Electrona antarctica, assembly GCF_951216825.1. Lineage (NCBI taxonomy): Eukaryota > Metazoa > Chordata > Actinopteri > Myctophiformes > Myctophidae > Electrona > Electrona antarctica. The sequence goes on along the minus strand of NC_136807.1, from coordinate 14,479,640 downwards.
CGGGTAAACGATTAAGTGCAGTACTTAAGTAAATGAACAGTTACTTTCCACCACTGTCACTAGAGGAGCAGAGAGGGTCTCGTGGAGTGTCTGGTTCATGTTTGGTTTGGATCAAAGCATAAAGCTGTATGAACATTCTAACCTTTACTTATTTAGAGTGCGTTAACTCCCTGACATTAACCTCTACATATTAGAGCAGTGCTTTTCTACCCATTTTTCATATCAAGGTCCCGATAACATTTAGCCTCTCAGACTCCAAAACATGTCCGCAATTCCAAGCTGTACTGATGCAGGTATACCATTAGTCCTAGATAACAGGCAAACGTTGATCAAAATAACAATTCTCCTGTAATTATAAGGGTTCATTTTTTGTTACCAACTCTCCATCATTTAACTGCGGACCACCTGGAACCCCCTCAAGGACCACTGGTGGTCCCCGGACCACTGGTTGAGAACCACTAACTCTCTAACTACTGTGTGTAACCTTTAACAAAATGCTACACATATCCAATAGTTTAATTTATCGCCTCAATGCTCCAGTTCTGATGACATCATAGCCTCGGGGACCACAGGCGAACAAATGATTTTCTGTTATTTTCAAACTAATTTAAAAATACCAGAAATAGCTGATCTACAAGCTTACAACACATACGTCAGGATTTAATAATCGTAACTGTGTGTGTGTGTGTGTGTGTGTGTGTGTGTGTGTGTGTGTGTGTGCGTGCGCGCGTGTGTGCGTGCGTGCGTGCGTGCGTGCGTGCGTGCAGGGGTCTGTATCTCCTTAATTAATTCCTGTTCTGGGAACTTGTTGTTGTGTAATTAATTAAACAGATGTGTGAGAACACTCTGCTGCAGGATGTTTTATATTTACATGTATTTATTTATACACACCTGACCTTCCTGCTAAGAATACACACTTATTGCGACCGAAGGTCGCAGTTAACTATGGATTGCGCACTTCCAGTCAGTGTGTCGGGTACCCATGTGTGTCGGGCACCATATATGGTGCCCAGGTCTCGTGACATCATGTGACATCATCAGGGATGGAGATGTAGATACCCTGATGTCATAGTAATGTGACCTGCTGTCGCAGTTAAGCCCATATATGGAGATCCCTGATGTCATCAATATTGGCCAGCAACTCGTCTGGGTTTTCCGAGGCTACTCTACATCTGACCTCAAACCCTTAGATCTCCATATATGGATATATGTCAGAAGATGTTCTGACATTCCATATGTTGATCCTTCCCCATCCATCCTTCCTCTTCGATGTCTCCCTTTTGACTGATAACTATCCATTCAAACTAGACGGGCCTGCCCCAAAGTTATTAGTGCAGCTGCGCCCGGCAGCCGGCGAAAACTAGAGTTCTCAACAGGCCCGAAAATTAAGGCCCGGCCCTACCTGGGCCCTCATCAAATCCTGTATACTCAAGAGAATGTCTTACTGGTTATTTTATATTTATAATGTATTTATGCACCTGGCCTGCCTGCTAAGAATACACACTTAGTAAACACTGTAATACTGAGTTGTATTCTTTGAGTAAAAGCACATTTTGGTATCAAAATGTACTTAACAAAAGTAGAAAGTAGGCTACTCATCATGCAGAATGTCCCATTTCACAAGTTTTCGAATCTACAAGCTCACAATGCATCACATCGTGACTGTAGATCGGCTATTTTCAAATGGCCAAAATGTATATAGGGCTGAAGTGGTTCATGTATGTTTTGTAATAAAAATAAAAATCTACAAAGTAACTATAGTAGTGGAGTAAAAGTTAAAAAAAATAGATGCAAGGTATAGCGGTGTAGAAGTAAAAGTATTGGAAATTAGAAATACTCAAGTAACGTACGAATACCTAAAAAGTACAGTACTTGAGTAAATGTACTTAGCTACTTTACACCACTATACATTCCACCGATCAAGCTCTCAGATCATTGTTCCTGGTTTGAGAGAATCAGAGTTATAATTAAACAAGCCTCGAGGCTTATCGTGAGATTAACTTTTAGAGCACTCACATTAGTTAATGGTGTGAGACTTATTAAATGATGATGCAATGACTGAGTAATTACTCCACTTTAAAAGTTACCCCATGCACTGCAGTGTGTTTGTACCTTTATCCGCCTCGTATGAAATGTGCAAATTACAAATTAATTAGTCTTCACTATAAAGTTTATAAACGATCGCCTTTAACCACGTAAAGAACACTTGTCCCATTTGTCAATGTTTTTTTTTATTCTTCTTTAAAGGACCACTTGAAATGATTTTTTTCCCCCTACTCAGTCTGTCTCATAGGAGTCCTCGAGTTGCGTCCTCGAGTTGCATGCGTGCTGCTCAGAGCTGAAGCAGCCCCTCTTCCACGCCCGGTCTAGCAGTGAGTTTAAGTGTTGTTTAGCACCAACATTAGGACAAAGCAAAGTTATAGGGCGTATAGGGCAGCCAAATGGTCAGTGAGGTCCCTGCCCCTCCCCTTCAACACCACATATCTTAACAAGAGATAGCAGCTTATAATTCTGCTAAGTTAGAACCAGTTGATATACGAATTATTTTAAAGGAGGAACAGTTTGATATATTAATTAGCAGAGTGCTCGTTAAGATGCTCGTTAAGTGGCAGCTGTTGAAGCATCACTAATGGAGATAATAAAACAACACAGAAACTCCTGTCTCATTCCACCACTTGTTTTCACTTCACCGCCAGCCTGATTACCTTCACCGTTAAAAGTCACACGGTATAGGCTACTCCCCCTGGCCCCGCAGTTTTGTGTCTGATGCAAGAAGGTGGGGCTCCAAAGAAATGTGTGTGTGTATGTGTGTGTGTGTGTGTGTGTGTGTGTGTGTGTGTGTGTGTGTGTGTGTGTGTGTGTGTGTGTGTGTGTGTGTGTGTGTGTGTGTGTGTGTGTGTGTGTGTGTGATGTAAGAAGGTGTTGCTCCATGAAACAAGGTTGGTCACCACTGAATGATGCAGCCTGTGTTGAGACACTATGGGCTGTATTTTGAGTGTACCAGGTCTTATGACTTAAGACTTAAGACCTGGAGGCGTCAATGCTGATTGGCCACTCAGAATAGCCAAATGGCATTGATTACGCCTCCAGGTCTTAAGTTTAGTAATAAGACCTGGTACTTAATACTGCCCATGCGGTGTAGTGGTGCTGTTATAGAGTGCATCTTTTGGAAAAGACGCCTCTGTTGAACGCTGCCTTCAAGTGCAGCGCGGAGAGGAAAGGAGGACATCCTTCACCACAGTAACAGAGAGAGACTGTTTATGCACAGACGGGTAAAAGAGCAGCGGCTCAAACCCTTTGATGTCTGTGTGTGGATGTGCCTGATGTAGTGGTGCTACACACTGCTCATTAGAGCATCAGCATACATGTCCTATTATCAGACACAATGCAGCGTGGTGCTATTAACGGAGTAATATCTTAAAGTGAGGTTGGCACTTGCATGGAGGGCCCTGAATGGCATGGCCAGTGTATGGAACTCCAACCACCCCCGTCAAATCAAACTCAGCTTCGTTGTTCTCCTATACGGCAGTGAATGCTGGACCCACAAGCCAACCCTGCAGATGTCTCTAGATGGGTGCTACGCCAGAATGCTGCGTGCAGTAGCCTACACTGTAACATCAGCAAGAGTGTATGTGTGTATGAGTGTATGCATGTGTATCCAACAAGATCCTGTATGATGGAATGCCAAGGGTGAGCCAGAAATAATAGCAGCCAGGAGGATGAGACTATAGCAGGACACTGCCAAAGTCACCAAGAGCTGCCAGCCAGCAAATTAGTGCTGATGTGGGAACCAACAGACAGGCACCGGTCATGAGGACATCCCACACTAACGTACGTGATGGATGTACTAGAGAGAGTGCAACGCACCAACAAGCTGGCCAAATGTATAGAGAACCGGGATGACTGGAAGTGACTGAGGATGACCTAGAGAGAGAGAGAATATGTTCTATCAGACACAATGCAGTACAGGTAGCAGTTCTGCTACATACTGAGGTCACCAGAACAGTACATTATAATCAGAGCTCTACATTCTATATTATTATAGGTCTTCACACAGTGCATTATGCTAATCACAGCTCTACATTCCTCATCAGGCTAGGCCTCTGAATAATAGAAGCCTCTCCTGCCTTCAGTGCCTTGATGTAAATTATTAATACCACAAAATGGAGAAGGAGCTAGTGTTCATACAGTATCACCATGCATGGTGAATGGATGAGGAGAAGTGTTCACAGTCACACCAGGCTTCCTGGTCCGATGAAAGGACGACTTTATACAAATCTGATGGTTCAACAGATGCATGTTGTCTGATTTAACCGGTGGAGTGCTCTTCAAACATGTATCGGGAACATTTAGTAAATAGCCGATATAACCTAGTTTGGTTGTAAAATATCTTTGCCTTTAATGACAGGCCCAACATAGAGACAACAGGGTTACACTGGTAGTATAATGTAAAAAACGTATTATACAATTATAAAGTATTAATTGTTTATTGTCCTGAACATATTGTCCTAAACATATTCTCATAAACATAATATTGTAATTCTGATCGTACACCTACAGTACAGTGAAGTTAGTTTTTACCTGATGTGACCGAGGCTTGCAGAGCACTCCGGGTGACACTCCTTCTCTTGTTGAGCTAATTAAGTTTAATTAATACGTTTAATTAAGCATCACAGAATGGATTTTAACAAGGACTGCATCATGATTTTGTCTCCTCTTTTAGATTGTTTTGAGAGGTAAAAATAGGCCAGAATATAATTTTCTGAATGACATTTTATTTTTAATGGTCATCCTTAAGGTTTGCATACAGTATGTAATACTCACATAATGTACTAATTCACCCAAAGAGTAAGAAAAACAAATCAAATGTAACTCAACATCAAAAAGGAGTCACAAACTGACAGAATCTCTGGGAGGATTTGTTTATTATTAGACAGTTCTTATATGACGTCTATGGGATTTCCATAAATTCTTCTGTGACCCAGCGGACTTCAGTGCTCTATGATGTGCCCATAAAGTAGGGGAGGACAGTGGCTCAGGGGTAGAACGGCCGGATGGCAACTGCAAGTTTCCCAGTTCGATCCCGGGCTCCCCCAGAGTTTGTGTCGAAGTGTCCTTGAGAGACTCTAAACTGCTAATTGCTTGGTGCCTTGCATGGTTTCCTCCGCCATCATCGGTGTATGAATATGTGTGTAAATTGGAGTATGTGATGCACATCTATGTAAAGGGCTTTGGATAAAAGCGCTTTATAAATACACCATTTAGCCCTGTGTGTGTTCTGTTGTATCTTCCAGGGACATTGAGCAGCCGCTATATGATTAAGATGTTTGGTGATGTTTCATGGTGTTTAAGGTGTTTGGTGATGTTTCATGGTGTTTAAGGTGTTTGGTGATGTTTCATGGTGTTTAAGGTGTTTGGTGATGTTTCATGGTGTTTAAGGTGTTTGGTGATGTTTCATGATGTTTAGGTGTTTGGTGATGTTTCATGATGTTTAGGTGTTTGGTGATGTTTCATGATGTTTAAGATGTTTGGTGATGTTTCATGGTGTTTAAGATGTTTGGTGATGTTTCATGATGTTTAGGTGTTTGGTGATGTTTCATGATGTTTAGGTGTTTGGTGATGTTTCATGATGTTTAAGATGTTTGGTGATGTTTCATGGTGTTTAAGATGTTTGGTGATGTTTCATGATGTTTAGGTGTTTGGTGATGTTTCATGGTGTTTAAGATGTTTGGTGATGTTTCATGGTGTTTAAGGTGTTTGGTGATGTTTCATGATGTTTAAGGTGTTTGGTGATGTTTCATGGTGTTTAAGATGTTTGGTGATGTTTCATGACGTTTAACGTGTTTGTGGTTTGTCGTATGTCTTCCAGGTATACTCTGATCCGCCGTCATCATGCCGGGGAAGATGAACCTGTTCAAGAAGAAGCCGGAGGCCATGGTGGGTCCGGAGCCCACCGGGGTTCCGGGCAGCGAAGCGCTGACCGGCGTCCCCCAGCCCGTCGCATCCACCGCCGCCGACAACTCCACCGAGGCCGTCAGCAAGAACGACGCCTTCGACGATATCAAGAACAAGTTCCTGAACGAGATCGACAAGATCCCACGTGAGTACGAGGGACAGTCACTGTTATTACAGCATCGTATCATCTAGGGATGTCCCGATCACTTTCTTTTTTACACTCGATCCGATTACGATCATTTGATTTTGAGTATCTGCCGATAACGATTTTTCCCGATCTGATATCTATATTTTTATAGAACACGTTTTATGCCTTCTCACAATAGTACAATATCCAAAATCACAGACAATATCCAGTCTAATATCATGATATGGATATAATATTGATACTATGGATGATCACGTTTTTTTAGCTCACAGTCCGAAACCGATCATTTGAAAATGATGTGCTCGCCCGAGTCGCCCTCAAAAATCACGTGATTGGATCGGGACAACCCTAGTATCATCATATCATTATTTGAGATAATGGGTTAGTTAGCGGGTTGTCAGTTTCATCCAATCAGAATAGAGCGTCTGTTACATAGTGTTGCATTTCCAATATTTGTCTGCTCATTACTTCACTTGTTCACCCTGTATCCTGTACGACTTCTCTCTCGTGATTGGGTGAATTTGGTATCCCAACCTGAAACTGTTATTTTCTGTTTATTAAAGACCCCTGTTACTGAACAAACACAAAATAATAATAATACAACAAAATATATATATAATAAAGAAAACCACTAAACTAAGGGTATTATTTTATTAAATATAGTATATCATATAATTCAATATTAAATTATATTTTCATGGGTTGATTCTAGGCTTAAAATAATTTATACAAATATTTTTGTAAATCTCTATTATCTCTAAAATAAGTCAGTGGAACCAGAAAACCACGCCCACTGCTATGCCCTATAGCTATAGCAATGATTACTATCACAATAGAGATATTTAACACATTATTGTAACAAACAAATATCACTTATTGAGTGTTTCTAATCTAAAATGTCATGATCTGTGAAGCTCCAGTGAGTCAGACAGCCATCCTGATTGGACTGACATTGTGTTAGAATTGGATCTGGTCCGTTGCTGCAGGGTGTGTGTGTGTGTGTGTGTGTGTGTGTGTGTGTGTGTGTGTGTGTGTGTGTGTGTGTGTGTGTGTGTGTGTGTGTGTGTGTGTGTGTGTGTGTGTGTGTGTGTGTGTGTGTGTGTGTGTGTGCGCGAGCGTGCGTGCGTGCGTGCGTGCGTGTGTGCGCGAGCGTGCGTGCGTGCGTGCGTGTGTGCGCGAGCGTGTGTGCGAGCGTCGGTCAAGCTGCTAATGTGTTTATTTTCTATTGAATGACAGGCCGCTCCTCCTTAACTCATTGACTGCCAGAGTTAAAACATCATCTATAGCTTCCGGGCGTTTTCACTAACCTTTGAAAAATCACAGAATCACCGATCGCTTTGAAAGACGCAGTAGAGAGTCGCGATAATCCATTTCATAGTTATGGGCAGTTGAATGTGGCTTGTTTTTGCCCCAAACCACCAGAAAGCAGAGAAAAAAAAGGTACCCAGGCCTTTATTTTCGTTCATATTCGGCTCAAAAATGAAAACCTGGGGGAATGAGACACATTTCCTGGTCTAGGAGTGGGAGTGAACTACAGTGTAGAGGTGCGTCGCTCGAAATAATGGTGATGTCAGTTTTCTACCAGGGAGGGGAGGAGCGGGCGGGGACGGGCTCTGATCGGTGTACCAATATTATCCAACGCTTGCTACCCACCCTTCTATACCAGAAAGCAAGCTGGCTGGGCCAGGCTAGCATTATCCTAAACCAGCTGATAAATGTGATTTCTGTGTGTACTCTTCTTCATTGATCCTGGGACTATTCACAGGCTGCGGTAGAGCGCCCTCTATTGTAAACCACTGAAAACACTGTGTGTGTCTGTGTCTGTGTGTGTGTGTGCGTGTGCGTGTGCGTGTGGTTGTGCGTGTGTGTTCTCAGTGCCCTCCTGGGCGGTCATCGCCATCGCGGTGGTCGCGGCGCTGCTCATCCTCACCTGCTGCTTCTGCATCGTCAAGAAATGTTGCTGCAAGAAGAAGAAGAACAAGAAGGGCAAGAAAGGCAAGGGAGACGTGGGGATGAAGAATATGAAGGGAGGAGAGGTAGGAAATATGAATATCTATACTGTATATACTGTACATAACCCTATACACTAACCCTATACTGCAGGGGTTCTCAACCCGTGGGTCGCGACCCCTCGGGGGGGTCACCAAATTATTTTGGGGGGTCCCCAAATAATTTTAAAAAAAAACTTTTTCTTTTTTTTTATGGAAAATGGAAATTAAGAGTTTACATATAGTACACATAGTACATGCATACACCTTCCCTAATGATTATATCTGGTTTCAGTATTTATTTATGGTGTATTGTCTCTATTATTAAGGTTATTGTAGCAGTCAATTTATATTGGGGGTCGGGAGGGGGCGGGGCGGGGCGGGGGTCCCGAGACGTTGCCAAAGCATTTTCGGGGGTCCCCGGCCAAAAACGTTGAGAACCCCTGCTATACTGCATATGTGGCGTTTGAGAACTTCACATGTCCTGCCATTGGCAGTTCAGTAGATTGTCAGTGCATTGTCAGAAACAGAACAATTCAGTAGCTTGTCAGTGCATTGTCAGAAACAGAACATTGTCAGTGAATTCCCTGAATAGATAGAGTTTCTCTGCTGGACACAATTATAGCAAGGCTAATCAATGAATAAAACCTGCAGGGAAAAGAAAACCTTCAGGAAAAGATCAGGAAAGCGTGAAGAGTTGGAATGACACATCTGTTTACCACATTATAACATTATATACCTTATATGAAGAACAAGAAGGGCAAGAAAGGCAAGGGAGACGTGGGGATGAATACTATGAAGGGAGGAGAGGTATGACATATTAATATCTACCAGTAAGACGCAAAGGGAGATACAGTATGAAGGGAGGATCGCTATGCAAGTACTTCAGTACTCACAATACTTCAATACATATGGGTAAAGTTATTCTGTACTTGGCCACAGACCATACTTCTCCAATGGCTTGAAGTTGTGACGAAAAGTAATTCATGCTGAAAGATTTCTTTTTTTTTTATGATAGTATGTCATTAATTTATGTATTCCAGGCTGTCCACCACTCTGCTAACCCTAAATGAATCTTTACAATCCATCTATGTTATTATTATTATTTATTTATGTTTATGTATTATAGGACCACTTCACCACTTTTCAACCTATCTTCATATAATTGATCCTCACTAATGTTCATGATAAAATACCACAATTTTTTTCTACTCTGTCTGTGTCTCATAGGAGGGCTGTGGGCACTTCAGAAACCCGTCCACCAGTGACATCATCATTAGGCAGATGTCTTTTTAAACAAGATTTTTCTTAAATATATTTAGATGTTTATTATCGTGAGAACGACGGCTTCCATTATCGCATTGCAACTTTTCAGGAATAGAAAGCCTGCAGTTTCTATTAGCTTGGATTGCCCATCGATGATGTCACTGTTGGACGGGTTTCTGAACTGCCCACAGCCCTCCTACTGTATATGAGACACTAGCCTGGGCAGAATTCCTTTTCGGGTTTATGATCCGGTCGGGAGCAGATGATATCGTTACGTCATGTTGTAGTATTGTTTTCATCAGGCAGGAACAATCATCCGGAACTTCCTTTTCCTTTTCCCTTCCGATTTTTCTCTATAAAAGAGCTACGAGAGCTTTTATTGTTATTCTTCCGGTTTGAGGAAAAAGGAAGTTCCGGATGATTGTTCCTGTCTGATGACTACAAAACAATACTACAACATGACGTAGCGATATCATCCGCTCCAGACCAGTTCGCACGGCAACTTTGTAACACAGACCAGGCTTTCCTCCGAGGTGGAAAGCTTGGTGACGTGAGGTTATAAAGACACAGACTGGACACAGAGTGGAAACAAATTTTATCATGATCGTTAGTGACGACCAATTGTATATGAAGGTAGGTTGAAAAGTGGTGAAGTTGTCCTTTAAAGGGTAAGACCACTTTTGTAGAGGTTTGGGTTGTGTAGTTACCTTGCCATGATGTAACTCCAAATGTGGACAAGAAATCAAAAATAATTTCTCCAGTGATTAGAAATTGATAATTCAAAATATGCTCCTCATTGACTTACATTGTACGCTGAAACAGCTCTCAAAGTCACTCTTTTAGTACGTAAACAAACACAAACAAAGTTGTTTCAGACAATATGGAGCAACACCAAAACTCATGTGGTTTTATTTTTTCATAAAAATGTTAACTTCCTGTTGATTTGTCCATTTTTATTCAGAAGAAAACCCGGACTGGATCCATGGATCCGGATCCAGATCTTCATATAGTAAAATCAACAGGAAGTTACCATTTTTATGAAGAAATAAAACCACATGAGTTTTGGTGTTGCTCTATATTGTCTGAAACAACTTTGTTTGTGTTTGTTTACGTACTAAAAGAGTGACTTTGAGAGCTGTTTCAGCGTACAATGTAAGTCAATGAGGAGCATATTTTGAATTATCAATTTCTAATCACTGGAGAAATTATTTTTGATTTCTTGTCCACATTTGGAGTTACATCATGGCAAGGTAACTACACAACCCAAACCTCTACAAAAGTGGTCTTACCCTTTAAGTAGGCTATTACATGTATTTGTCATGACTGCTGTTGCTTCTCTCTCTCTCCTTTGCTTTTGGTCTTGAAAGGAAAATGACATAAACTCCTGCTTATTCAACATTTATCCGATCATTAATTCAATATATTTCCATAAATTGTTGCATTCTATTTACGTGCAGTGACCCTGTCACTTATTTTATTTTGGATGTTGCATTTTGTAATTGTATCTGCATCAGAGGATCTGCTAAATAGATGAATTATGAATAGTAAATGATGTATTTGGGCCAGTGTTAACGTTTCAGTGTAAAACAATTACAACAGGAGTGGAGCAGAATTATGCCCTGATTATACTTCAGAATGTAATTATGTTTCATCCATGTACAGGCTTTTAGACACATCATTTCCCTTCATGCCCTTTAGCAGTGGTTCTCAAAGTGGGGTCCGGGGACCCCCAGGGGTCCTTGAAAGTGTTCCAGGGGGTCCCCAGCATCAAAATGTGGCTATAGGCCTACAAGCTCAGTAACACACTGCATCGCGGCACATAGTGACCTTGTAAATCGACTATTTGTTTATCTATTCATATTGGGGATAGAAAAGTCTAGAAAAATGTGGAATAATTAAAACAAAAGATGGTGCCTGCACTGCCTGGTAATGTTTGTTTAAAGTGCTCTAAACAAACATTAAAAGTCCATAGATTTGGCTGCCACATGACATCATGTTTAGTGCTCTGAACAAACATTGAACATCCATAGACTTGGCTGCTTCTCTGTTTGTTAAAAGTGCTCTGAACAAACATTAAAAGTCCATAGACTTCTCTGTTTAAACGTGGCTGCCATATGACGTAATTTCAAAAGCCAGACATTGGAGGGGATAGCTAAAAAAACAACAACAATATGTTCTGGTGAGGGTCCCCGACACAACACCTTTTCAGTTTTTTCTTTTTATGGGGGGGTTACCCTACATATAAATTTGGGGCCCCGTCCTTTGAGAACCACTGATCTCCAAGTCCAGTTTGACGGTGTTGTTGTTGTTGTTGTTCTTGTTGTGACTCTCTCTTCCCTCCTGCTCTGTCTTGTTGTCTTTGTGCTCCGTGTGTCGTCACTGTGGTGGACTCTTCTTCTCTCTCTGTACCTGACGGTAGGTCTGACTGACATGATGGTGCCACTGCGCCCCCCTCTGGCTGCTCTGTGTAAGCGCAGACCCAGGGCCGGGTGCGGGTGATGGTGGTGGTGGGTGGGTGTATGATGGGCGGGGTGGAGCTTGGAGGGACTGATTTGCATAGTGATGATGACGATGATGACGAGTGCGATGGCTTTTCTGTTTTAGTCTTGCAAGGTTTGCGCTGCTGCGTTGATTGCAGGGTTTGCTTGACGGTTGATGGGAGCTTCGCAAATCACTGAAATGACTTGAAATGACATGAGTATGATATGATATGGGGCTGCACAATGTATCGGAAAGCTATTGTCATCGCAATATCATGAGTAATATACATATCGCAAAAGACAGCTTGCACTACACTGAATGGTATATTTAAGTACTATGCATTCACACACTGCCTAGCAATACATTTGATACGATCACTCAGATTCCTACAAATTATTCAACTGGTTTTCGGGTTCATTTCAACAATCAGGTTTAAATGGATGTTTTTGTTATAGAAATTTGGTAGAGCCATTTTCAAACCCAAGGCGTAAAAAAGGTGACGGCTCCGCAAAAAATAAATAAAAAAAGATAAAAATGTCATACAGTGTCGCCAGTCGCATATCGCCATCGCAATATTCAACAATGTCATGGCGTTATCGCATGTTTTCCTGACGACGTGCAGCCCTAATATGATATGATGTATGATATGATGTTATGATATGCCACACCGACTGCAAATGTCTTGACTCTACCCCGGAGGTTTGGGCCCCGACATGGAGGCCTGGAGAGGCCGTTTAATAAGGTTTAAGATGGCGCCCCGTGTTACAGCTGAGCCTCGTGCACCTCACTAGACTTCACTAACATGCATGAGCACAGGGGCGCGCACGTTGGGAGTTTGTCAACTATCAGACCTGAGGAGGAGGAGGAGGAGGAGGAGGAGGAGGAGACACTTTATCCACATGTGGACCAATCAGCATGTTCCCGCTGCTCTAGGCTGAACAAAATAAAGAAATAATTCTAAATTCTAAATATTCTTTAAATAAGTGGCTCTCAACTGTTTAAATTCCAGGGACCCCCCTTAACTCTGACAGTGTTCAAATGGAGGTGGACCCTATAACTAAAAGGTCCACTTGGTTCCATTTGTACACTACAGACCATTTAGAACCCTTTAAGAACCTCTGCTTTGAATGTATTCAAATTCACAACAAACACAAGCCATAATTATTACTTTGGCATTTTGAATGTAGGCATTCTTACAAGCTCAAAACGCATCGCAATGCAACATGTGTTGAGCTTGTATGCTATTCTTACTGTTTGTAATGGTACATTCTATGCTAATTGTTAATGTTAATCATATAGGCCTACTATTGTATATACATGCTGGTCGCTCCACGATGTGTAAAGGTGGTTGTTTGTTGACAAACATCCCAGCAGGCTCTTCTCTTGCTGAACAAACATTGAATGGCCACAAACTTGACTTGAGAGTAACATGTACTTCCTGGATGAACACATAACGCTGCTGACCATATTAGGAGATATCCTGCAGAGATATCCACCCTGTAGAGCACCCACCATGGCACCCCGGGGCGTCACAGAGGAGACATGTGTGCTAGAAGGTTCACAACGCCCTGCACGGTCAAACCGTTCAAAACCTTTAATGGCAGACAAAAGTTTTAAAGGTTTCACAACATTAATTTTCATTTATTTTTATTTTGTATTTTAGGTTTTTAGTTTTATGACCTCAATTACACCCACACAACTGAACAACCTTGAATATCTCTGTGTGTTCTGAAGCCTTTTGAGCTGCAATGAAAACAGGCAAAATCTGCTGGCAAATTCATATGTCATATATATGGCATTTGTGGACTCTTACATCACAGCCCACAGGCCAATCAGAACACTTGTTTGAGCCAGAAAACCCCAGACCACAGAAAATCTACTGAATGTTTTTTTTTGGGTGCAATTGAGCTCAGAAAACCTAAAAGAAATAAGAAAAAGTACAAAAACCTTTTTTTATGTCACGTTAATGGCAGAAGGTTTACAAACCGTTCAAAAGCTTTAATAGCAGACGGTTTACAACACCCAACTGTTCAAAACCTCTCATCCCTATCTGAACGTATCACATTTGGATTTTGTTTGTTAAAGATATTATTTGATGAATCAAACGTACGTATTTCTTATTGGCATCATTGTTGCTTAGATTATTCTATGACCACAGATTAGATATATAAGTTTTTAGTTTATTTTGATGAATGATCCCAAATCCAACGGTCATCCACTCAGATATACGTATGAAACGTTTTGAACTGGTTGGCCCTGAAGTAAGATAAAAACCAACAACCAAACAAAACCAAATTTACAGATGTTTTTATCATTTGGCTTTTATTTGTTATTTTGTAACTTAATCTTGTCGTGAAGGGCGTGCTTTCAAACACACCATGTCTTTGTCTGTGAACTCCATCGAGAGTTTGAGAAAAACTGGGATTTTTCAATCTAGCATGATTACCTCCAAACATGACAGCTCATATTTATTACATGACTGTACATAATATGATGATACATATTAACATGATTACCTCCAAACATTACAGCCCAAATTACAATTTTCAATTTAGGCATTTAGCAGACGCTCTTAATCAGCAAGAACAAAAACAATCAAATACATATTTCATGTGCAGTTATTTAAGAACTGGTAAAAGTAAAGGAAAAGGTTATACACATCCACACATTGCACTTCAAAGGTAACTTCATTTACATTTGATATCTTTCTGTCAGAAACGACTTCTTGCATTGTGAGGCTTGGCATGCTTGAATGAAAAGCATTTATCACCTCCATGATAGTGAATGCACCAATAAGGAGCTGTGTGTGTGTGTGTGATGCGTGCGTGCGTGCGTGCGTGCATGCGTGCGTGCGTGCTTGCGTGCGTGCGTGCGTGTGTGATTTGTGTGTGTGTGTGTGTGTGTGTGTGTGTGTGTGTGTGTGTGTGTGTGTGTGTGTGTGCGTGCGTGTGCGTGTATGCGTGACTGCGTGTGTAAGAGCTGTAAGGGAGAGTTGGCGTGTGTGTGATACACTGTGGGTCTGTGTGTGTGTGTGTGTGCGTGCGTGCGTGCGTGCGTGCGTGCGTGCGTGCGTGCGTGCGTGCGTGCGCGCGTGCGTGCGTGCGTGCGCGTGTGTGCGCGTGTGTGCGTGTGCGTTTACGCGTGCGTGTGGGTGTGTGTGTGCGCGCAATTTTGCGAGTGTGTGTGTGTGCACGCGTGTGTTCCTCTTGCAGCTCGCCAGGTCTTATGAGGACATCAGTGTTTTGTAAGAAGAGACTTTTATCAACATCATGAATCCTTTGATGTTTGACCATTAGACTAAATTGTTGGTCACGAGATAAATCTTGTTAAAACAGAAGGAGAACGTTTTGTAAGGCCTTATAACTGGGAAACTTAAACTGTTCTTTATCAACACACTTTTCCACTCAGGTCAGGATACCAATTTGGTCCAATCAGGAGAGAGAGATATCTGTGTGTGTGTGTGTGTGTGTGTGTGTGTGTGTGTGTGTGTGTGTGTGTGTGTGTGTGTGTGTGTGTGTGTGTGTGTGTGTGTGTGTGTGTGTGTGTGTGTGTGTGTGTGTGTGTGTGTGTGTGTGTGTGTGTGAAATTGGAAGTGATTAATCAAAAGAAATGAACAAACTGAATGGGAACGGTCCACTTTAGCGGCGCCTAACATTGAAAATGATGAATGGGTTATGGGTTCTCTCTATTGATTGAATTAAATTGGTATCCTGAAGTATTTGTTCCGCCAAGAGCAGAACCATATTTAAAGAAAGGTTTCTTCCCTTTCTTCCTCTTTTTCTCTCTGCAGTCGTTTCATAAAGAAACCAGAAAACTATATATCTGCAGTATCTCTAGAACTGTATCGTTTCATAAGGAAACTTCCAGGGGTTTGGTTCTACAGTACCTCTAGAGCAGTCAGTCAGACCTTTTAGCCCGTAACCCAAAACAGAAACTTGATGTCTCCACGGGACCCAGACTACATAATGAAAATAGCAGATCTACAAGCTCAGAACGTGTCGCTTCGCACCGCGTTGTGAGATTGTAGATCGGCTATTTTCACTATACTTCTTAAACATTTGTTTTCTAATTTGTGGAATTTCTTAGATTTTCTGTTGATTTCTTCATGAAATTACTGGAGGAAAATAAATCATTGAATTCTGTTTATAATTCATGAACATCTTGTTTGAATGTTTTTTCGAAAATTTAAAATGTAGGAAACAAAAAAATAAAGGGGCCCATACAAATTGGTCCGCGACCCAACCTTGGGGCCCCGACCCAGTGTTTGGGAACCAGTGCTCTAGAACATCCAGTACACAAAATGAAAACCGTACCGTTATCAGAAGTGAACAATACAACCAGTAATCTTATCAGAAGTGAACAAACGGCAGCGTGGTGTGATCCAGGAGGAATGTAGTGAAATCAAGTCAGGTTGCAACTTGTGGTCATCGATGAACAGATTTGCACTACTGTTGTAGTAACACCAGGGGGCCAGGTAGGTGGCGCTGTTACTAACCCTGACTGCTGCTGCTGAGCCAGGTTTGGTGGTGTGGTTTGGCGTGATAACACCGGTGGTCAGGTAGGTAGGTAGGTTGTTGGCGCTGCTGTTGGTTTGGTGTTAACCGGTCCCACAGCATGGTTTTTGGCTAACTTGCCGCGCGGTCCGCCATCTTGGTTTATGTTTACAGAAACAACAGGATGACGACGACGATGAAGACGACGCCGAGACGGGCCTGACGGGAGACGAGAAGGAAGAGGAAGTGAAGGAGAAGGAGAAGCTGGGGAAGCTGCAGTACTCCATCGATTACGACTTCGGAGAAAACAAGGTTTGTTAATGAAATAATTACTTTTTTTTTAGTAGCTTGCTACTGATCAATGATCAGACTTTCTAGTCTAGTCACGTGGTCTAGTGGCGAGATGTTCTCTAAGCCAATGGGAGACTAGCTCTATACCCCCAAAGGGACACTAAGCCCCATGGCCAATAAAAAAACACTATAAGCCCGCTATCCTCTCCCCCACCACACAATGACTAGAAACTGAAAACGTGACTACAGAAAGCCCCACTAAGGTACAATATGCAAGAGAATGGAATGCAAGCTGACATATAATGCCTTGAGTCAATTCTTGTTTCTGAAAGTTTTGGACATACAAGGTTCCTACCTCACAGAGGCCATTACAGTCAGAACGGAACTGCAGACTCATCGTCAGACTCCACCTTAACCCCTAGGCTGCAGCCCTTGATCTAGTTATGACCACCATGCAGTCTTATGAAGACATTTAGAGACCATGTTGTTTAGACAGATGCTGTCTGTCTCATTGTTTAGCTGGTATCATATAGTTTCAATGCACAGATTATTATTTTAATAGTACATTGTTTAGACAGATGTTATGTTATAAACAATACAATGCATGAAAAGTTGAGTGTGCCATAACAAACTGACAAAAAAATAGATTCTGAACTAAAATGTATTAAAAAAAGTGTTAACTTTCACAAAGTAAACACAGATGTGATCACAATATTTGAGTAGATTTTTTTTGTCCACCCTTATGTGTTTAGCTTGCTTATTCACTTGAGTCACTGGGGATAAAGAGTGCCTGATAAATTACTGCATGCTAAACTGACCGTTTTGCCCCCTCCCTGTTCTCCAGCTGACCGTGGGCATCCTGCAGGCGGCCGACCTGCTCTCCATGGACAGCGGAGGAACGTCCGACCCGTACGTCAAGGTGTTCGTCCTGCCCGACAAGAAGAAGAAGTTTGACACCAAGGTGCACAAGAAGACCCTTAACCCCGTCTTCAACGAGACCTTCGTCTTCAAGGTGAGCCTGTTCCTTCTGAACGCAAATATTTAGTCTTTGAAGGATCTCTGAAGGCTCTACTACGATCTCTGGAGGATCTGTTAGGATCTCTGAAGGACCCTAGTACCCTACGCATGATATGTTTGTGATATGTTTGTCCCCGACGAGAACGCTGCTTTTCTTCATGCAGATTGGCTATACTCTCGCCATTTCACAAGTCCTAATGTTGGTGCAACTCACTAATAGACCGGGTGGAGAAGTGGGGCTGCTTCAGTGCTTCAGCTCTGGGCAGATCCACATGGGCACGTGCGCATGCAACTCGCTGTTATTAAGTGGCGGAGCCGTGGAGAAAGGTATTATTCTGAGGATCGGCATGGCACATTTTGTTGCTCCCCCTCGGCGTGTTGCCCTACGCACAGTGCGTATGCCTGGAGACGGTACTGCTCTGAAGGATCTATCAGGATCTCTGGAGATCTGTCAGGATCTCTGAAGGCTCTATACCAGGATCTCTGGAGATCTGTCAGGATCTTTCTCCAGGGTATGAAGGTGGATTTCACTTTCACAAAGTAAACACAGATGTGATCAGTCCTGTTATTCAGTTCAGATGAAAGACATGAAGCCTGCATGCTTCTATCTCCAAATACCTTCTAGGCTTCATACATAATATCACTTTACTGACTTGAGGTGCAAAGCACTTCAATGAAAGTAAATACATACAATTGACATGAAAACATGCACATGCACAAAGACACGTGAACACATACACAGTATGTGCACGCAGGCACGCACGCACGCACATCATTGATCTGGTGTCACTGTATGCTACAGTATGTCATAAATGGAATATAACTACTATCTCTTGGAGACAGATGATTGACAGACTACGCTCATATTGTTTAAATGTGTAGCGAATGCAATGAAAAAAAAACTCCAATGACACTCATGTCTTAATGACACAATACCAGGTAACATTTTAGTATTTCTATTGCATCTACATTCAATAGACATCCTGTAATCAGTTGCTGTTGTTACCATTTCTCAGTCACTGTCAGAACCTAGAAAAAAGAAAAGAAAAAAAATGAAAGTGCTTTGTTCCAGTGGCAGTGAATTCAAACTGACAGGTGTGTGTGTGTGTGTGTGTGTGTGTGTGTGTGTGTGTGTGTGTGTGTGTGTGTGTGTGTGTGTGTGTGTGTGTGTGTGTACGTGTGTACGCACACGTGTGCGTGTGTGTGCGCGCGTGTGTGCGTGCATGCGGCATGGATTGAGTCCATTTTTCATCATGCCACTATAATGACAGCACTGCAGTCTGATGATAAGGTTTAGCCTGTCTATCTGCCTGGCTGTCTGTCGGTCTGTCCAGCCCGCAGCCTGTCTGTCTCTCTGTAGACACATCAAACGCTTGTCTTGTGAAGGACAGCACTGTCCCTCCTGTTCCTGTTCACGGTCCCGAAATCACAGACAATGTCACAGCCCATCCACCAATCACAAACAATGTCACAGTTCATCCACAATGGCACCTCGACTCCTGACATGTCCATTGCAGGCGCGTGCTCTACCACACAAAATTGGCATAGCGGGTGGCCTTAGAATCCGCTATGCGCTTTGACAAACATGTAGGCAAGATGGCAATTTTAGGGAAAGTGCAACAACACGACCACGGCCACAAATAGAGGAGTCGGCATAATGTACAGTGTGTGGTGCGTTCCACTCCCTATAAGATACCATTTAGGGACAGCGTGTCCGTAATTCACGGGGTGCATACGTTAGACATTCAGTTAGACATACTAACAGTCCGACACGACTGACAGGCATTAGTCCGACAACACCGTCGCTCTCGACAAGCGTGGCAGGTTAAAACTAACCTGTGGCAGATTAAAACGAAACCGTGGCTTCCTGTGAGTTTAGGTTTAGGGTTTGGGTTTTGGGTAGGGTACTGTCGGACTAATGCCTGTCGGACTGTACTTCGGAACAAACACATTCATGCATAATTCACGGGTATAGCGGATAAGGCCAATGAGTAAGGCACTGCAAAGAAAGGGTCCTAAAATAGATGTTTGTGGTCATTTTCAGATTCCGTTCCAAGAGATGGGCGGGAAGACTCTGGTGATGTCCGTCTACGATTTTGACCGCTTCTCCAAACACGATGTGATTGGCGAGCTGAAGTTTCCGATGCACACGCTCAACCTGTCCAACCCAATCGAAGAGTGGCGCGACCTGGACAGCGCCGACCAGGAAGAGGTAGAGTGAAGAGTCAATCAGATCTAAAGTCCATAGTAACTAAAGTTTTCAAATAAATGTAGTGGAGTAAGTAAGTACAATATTTGGATGCAAGATGTAGTGGAGTAGAAGTAAAAGTATTGGAAATTGGAAATAAAGTAAAGTACAAATACCTCAAAATTGTACAAAAGTACAGTACTTAAATGTAAATGCACTTACTTAAATGCACTGTCTATCGATCTCTCTATGGGCTATTTACGGTGCGCGAGACGATGCACAACATGTCTAAATGCGATTGTTTATCCTGTTACACAATGTACTTCAGTGGTTCTCCAAAGTGTGGTCCAGGGACCCCCAGAGTCCTTTGAGGATCCTTTTAGTTTAATTAAAACCCACTGTATTGGGTTGTATTGAATCAAATGTATTGAATTACGAGATTCACATTTTAACTAAAGACAGAAAACAGAGTTTGTCTTTATTTGGTATCTGAATAGCATCCAAACAAGGTGCTCTTTGATATAATATGTTTGATAAAGTTGATGAAAACAAATAGATCGCGAACAAGGCTCGCCTGTTGAACAATTAAAATGGCTTTATTGTTTATTGTTATGGCTGACATAATTGACATTTATTAGCCACAAAGAACAGACAAATGTGTCACGGATATTTCCCATTTGGAGCCTCATGCTTACAGGCTGATGAGTTTATTAGCTGTGAAAGGTCAACCTCGTTTTGACATTAATTACTTCTTCACGTCGTAGTACTCATGTACTGGCCATGTACTGTAGTCATGATACAACATACAAAATATAGACTTTTTAATGAAGACACAATTCTTAAAGGACAACTTTAGTTTTTTTCACCAAGGTTCATGTTTTAGGTTGTTATTAGAGAAAGTAAAATATGAGTGTTAAATTTGTTTCATTTGCTGCTTTCTTTCGTTTTAGGGATTTTAGCTGTTTTTGACAGGGGGGCAGGGGCATTCGAGCATGGGGCTAAATATGTCTTTTTTTACATAATTTAAAAGGTTCACAGGATCTACTGAATATTAAGGTAGCACATTCAGTAGATCCTGTGATCTTTTGTGGCCAGATGTAATTTCCTGGAGTTTATTAGGACTATAGTAAATAATACAAAAATAAATCGCTATAAAAATTTGTAAAGAAATACATATTTAGCCCCATGTTCGAATGCCCCCGCCCCCCTGTCAAAAACAGCTAAAATCCCTAAAACGAAAGAAAGCAACAAATGAAAAAAAATTAACACTCATCTTTTACTTTCTCTAATAACAACCTAAAACATGAACCTTGGTTGAAAAAAACTAAAGTTGTCCTTTAATGTCTTAAAACTCTTTAAGGTGCAATATTATGCTCAATGACAAATGGACCTGATCTCATTGTCAGTTATCCAGTTTGTTCCGGGAACAAACTGTAATGACATAAAGGACAAAACACCGTCTCTGTCTCTGTCTGTCCTCTAATCCTAATCAACACTGTCTCTGTCTGTCCTGCACACACTGTCCTTTAAAGAACATTTAGGGCTGTTTTCAGGATTACGTTGCACTTCAACCTGAAACTAAATAAATGCTGTCTTGATTTTTTAACACCGTTTATTAAACGAAACTGTTTCCTTGTCTAGGAAAGTAGTTCCAGAAGTTCTTTCGGTTTGACCTTTTTATGTTTTATTTCAGTCAGACAACTCTTGGATTGAATTAATATATTTAAGTTTCAGTAGAAATGCTGTTTGTTTGTTTGTTTGGGACTGTGGTTTATCATTGTTCTGTCCCTCCCACACTAGCACATTGAAATGTTATGAATATCATCTGTAAACTCAGTATAAATGTTTTATATTATCATTGTTGCAGCCATAGAAGCTAGGAGACATCTGCATCTCTCTACGTTACGTTACTTTAAACTGATCATCTGTCTCTGTCACACCCACCCCCACACACACAGCCAGAGAAGCTAGGAGACATCTGCATCTCCCTACGTTATGTTCCTACCGCTGGTAAACTGACCATCTGTATCCTGGAGGCCAAGAACCTGAAGAAGATGGATGTAGGAGGACTGTCAGGTACAGTTGCATCCCACTACCAGAATCAGAATAGGGTTTGAACAACTGATTCATATGTTATCACTGCATTAATTACACAAAATCAACCGTTATCAGGACGTTGGAATATGGCCAATATGACCATACTGGCATACTAGACGTTGTGGTGTTTGGCTGTGTTCACGGACTGCACGCATGCAGGTTGGTGCAGACATAGCCTGGTAAACGACTCCCCCTGCTGGACGTGTCGGGGGCCAACTCTATCGTCGGGGGATGGAAGCTAGGGGTTACTAATATTTACTATTCTCTGCCTATCGGGACGCAACTCAAACGGCGACTCGCTCGGCTAGCGCCTAGCTCGGGCGTGCCTCACGTGGCTCAAGGCCACCAGAGACGGCACGCCTCCGTCATGGTCACAAAAAGCAAACGCTCCCATAGTTTCACTTCCACGTTTCCCTGTATGTGCGATTATCACATTCTGGCTGTATTCTAAGCTTCTGATCACGAACATTCTCTTGATTAAGCGGGTGGTTTGACGTGGTGTCTGGTTGCTAGGGCCAAGCTTATCAGCACTCCACTTGCCTCCACACTTCCACAGACTATAGTACTCTGTCTCTCCCAAGGTTCTAGGCTTATTATCCCGCCCTCAATGTATTCACATGTACAGTTAATATAAAACACATTATTCAGACACATTTCAGCCACCTCTTTTTCCCATTACGACCACTCTACGCAGCGTCATCAAACCTATGGTAACATCATTCTACAGGCCACAGGTTTCTGCGTTACACTTTTTTAAATAATGTTTTCGTGGTATTCGACTTCTATATATTATTAGGATCCGAAAACTGCACAGTAGTGCAAGCCCTATTGAAATCGCAATGACTATTATTATTATTCTCCCGAATGAATCGCGTTTCTGAGGCGTTAATGTAAATGGTAAAATGGTAAATGGTGCATTTATATAGCGACTGTGGCGACTGGGGCGACTGTGGCTCAAGAGGTAGAGCAGGTCGTCCAATGATCCATGGGTCGGCGGTTCGAATCCCGGCTCCTCCTGGCTACATGTCGAAGTGTCCTTGGGCAAGACACTGAACCCCAAATTGCTCCCGATATGCTGGTTGGTACCTTGCATGGCTTCCGCCGCAATCGGTGTATGAATGTGTGTGTGAATGGGTGAATGTAATGCACAATCTATGTAAAGCGCCTTGGATAAAGGCGCTATATAAATGCACCATTTACCATTTTTTACCATTTGCCTTTATCCAAGGCGCTTTACATAGATTGTGCATCAATTCACCCATTCATACACCGATGGCGGCGGAAACCATGCAAGGCACCAACCAGCACAAGGAGCAATTTGGGGTTCAGTGTCTTGCTCATGGAGACATGGACACTTCAACATTAACTCTGGGGGAGCCCAGGTTCGAACAGGCAACCTTGCGGTTACCATCCAGCCACTCTACCCCTGAGCAACCGCCGCCCCAATGTAGGCCTACTCCAAACGTTGTGCACACACATCACAAGTGATGAGAAATTATGTATTTTAATCGTCTCAAAAATGGGCGTGGCATAATGGCTCAATTGCGCCCCCTACAAAAGTTTGTGCTTCAAGCCCCACCAATGCCACCATACGGTTTCACCTAAATGTATGCAAATTGGTACATGTGTACACATGATCATGTCCCGACTTGGCGCCATGACCTAAACCAAACAGGAAGTCAGCCATTTTGAATTTATTTTGGCGTTTTGGCACAATTTATGCCATTTTCATGAGTCGCACTTTAACAAACTCCTCATAGCAGGATGGTCAGTTCCAAATCAAACTCGCTCAGCGTACACAAAAGGAACAATGAAAAGTTATCAAAAGCGTGAGTTTTCCTAAAATGGTGTGACCGTGGCGAAGGAAGTGAAAATAACAGATCTACAAGATCAAGGTTAAATGTTTTATGCAAGTATTGAACTGATTGTCGTACAGACTTGGGGTTGGTGTCATTGGACTTGGTTCAGAGTCCTTGTACTTCATTGGTGTAACTTAGCCTCGCCCCCTCTTCTGATTGGTCAATATTTGATATTGATATTGCCATAACTATTTAACGTAGAGACGAGTCATGAGTCGCCTCACTGGACTCGATTGAAAATCCTTGTCCTTCATTTTGAGTTACTTCTCTGCTCCCAGGCCGATATTTGCCCCTAACGTGCACAGGTGCGCGGTTCACCCATGTCTCCCCTCCCTCCCCCGACGCACGCACGCACTCGCGCACGCACGCACACACTCACGCACGCACGCACGCACGCACGCACGCACGCACGCACGCACGCACGCACGCACGCACGCACGCACGCACGCACGCACGCACACACACACACACACACACACACACACTCAGGTATGCACGACAGCCATTCTCTTCATGCAGTAACATCACTGGCTCCATCTGCTGGCGGAACACTGCATTACAACAGAATCCTACTGTAGATCAGCACTGATGCTGTTTCCTTAATGATCCCTATACGTGGAAATAAATGAATACATACCTCAGATCCCTATACGTAGAGATCAACCTGCTGCAGAACATATAATATTTATAATTACATATATTGTGTTCATATCTTAGAACACAAGATCAACAGAACATACATATTATACAATATTGTTGTTGTGCTCTTTTTGTTTGTTTTCTCTCTCCCTTTTATTTGATGTAATCATGGTGAAATCTGGTAGCAGAGCATCAATTAGTTGATTGTTTTTAATGATAGATAGGGAGGGGCAGGTATCAATAAGATTGATCTTCTTCCTGCTCCTTTTCTTTTCTTTTATGGAATATGTAAAAAAGTATAAAGTCAAATTATTATAATCATGTGAAACCATAAATGAAACAAAATAAATGAATATGAAATGAAATAAAATGAAATATATTGTGTTCATATCTCAGATCCATACGTAAAGATCAACCTGCTGCAGAACGGAAAGAAACTGAAGAAAAAGAAGACGACGGTGAAGAAGAACACCTTGAACCCTTATTATAACGAGTCCTTCAGCTTTGAGATCCCTCTGGAGCAGATGCAGGTTATTATACCCTTTTACCCTTGTTACCCTTATTATAAACCCTTATTAATTAATCCTTACGCTTGGAGATTCCTCTGGACCAATGTGAGGGCATTCAATTTATAAACAAGTCAGTGAGTATCCTCTCCAGTGCCTAAGGTTGCCTCCTCCTCCATCATTCTGTTGGTCATGCTTTGCATTAGCTTTGCTTTGCAGTTCTACTTAACACTTTTTATGCCCTGGAGTTTTTCAAAATAAAGGCGCTAGAGTGCCCATGCAGCAGATGAGGCAGATTTTACCCTGAAAAGCCCGCCTTCCATTTTCCCCAAAACCCGGGAGGTATAATGTTCCACTACCTCGCTTTGGAAGCGTTAATATTCCAAACGAGATGCTTGGTTAAGTCAGAAATTAGGACAGAACATCGACGTTCTGATCAAAACCATGGACAGTGCCGTATATTCAGAGATAATATAGCAGTTATAGCTACGGGTGTAATTATAAAGATGTATGGAGACGTCCTGGGAATAATAAGTGTTAATACATGAATAAAACTTGACTTAAAAAGAACACCTTGCAGAGAAACAAACTTTTGTCCTTCCCACAGAAAATCCTAGCGGTGATCACAGTCCTGGACTACGACAAGATCGGCAAGAACGACGCCATCGGCAAGATCTTGGTGGGCAGCAGGTCCACAGGGGCGGGGCTTAAGCACTGGTCCGACATGCTGGCCAACCCGCGCCGCCCCATTGCTCAATGGCACCCCCTACAGCCCGAGGAGGAGGTGGACCAAGCGCTGGCTGCTCTGAACGCCAAGAAGTAAAACATCCAGTACCGCCTGCCCGGCCCCGGCCCCGACACACACACATACCCGCACACGCACACACGCACACTCACATGACACACACACACACACACACACACACACACACACAAACACACACACACACACACACACACACACACACACACACACATAGATCCATAGATTAAAACCTTCGACATTCCCGAGGTGTACGTTGAATCATGTCATTAAAAAAACAAAACATGACAAAAAAAGGAATACAAAGTGCAGAATGGACAGATATACTCCGTTGATTTTTTTCTTTAGATATATTTTTGTATCGGGGTTGTGGTTCCATGATAAGAATACAGAGTAAAGTCCATGAAATAATAGGACAGTTATTCAGTTATGGAGTAAGAGCGGATTAAAAAACATAAACGTCATTAATTGTTACCTTTAAAACCCTTTTCCCTTTATTAGTCAGTTTGCTTAGAGTTAAAAAAAAACAAAAAAAACGCTTAAATACTTAATAAATGCTTTCTACTGCCG
Organism: Electrona antarctica; assembly: GCF_951216825.1. Classification (NCBI taxonomy): domain Eukaryota; kingdom Metazoa; phylum Chordata; class Actinopteri; order Myctophiformes; family Myctophidae; genus Electrona; species Electrona antarctica. The sequence goes on along the minus strand of NC_136807.1, from coordinate 14,453,379 downwards.
TACGATAGAGAAAAAACACAAGCAGGTTCCATTCCGTAGGTGTATCGTCGACATACAGGTGCACCATTTTCCATAATACCTGCCAATTTGTCTCGTTTATGCTCAATCTGATGCTCCGTTGCACAGTCGAGAGCGGCCTACAAGATCACTTGTAGGTCTGCCATTCTCGTGTCGCAGGACGAAGCACAGACCAGCTTTAGATGGTCCAGTTAGTTTGAAGTACATTCCTAGAAGTCGGGTAGTGACTAGAGATAGGCGCGTATCCAGTTAACCACAGACACACTGCCTTTTTCCCCAATCGGTTAAAACTTCTATCCATAATTTCTCAGGAGATCTGAGAGAGATAAAAAAGAAAAGTTAACTTCATTTTAAACGCCCTTTTTTTATTCAAACAAAGCTCCGCTTGATTAGAGAGAGACAAAAGTTTTATTTGAAACCTCGACCAGTTGCTTCTTCCAACGTTTCCAGCAGGCTTGTGACTAGTTCACGTTTAGTTTGTATCCAAGAGAAGGCATACCTGAACTGTCAAGGGCTTGGTATACATTGTTGCAGCATTGGCGTCGCGAACTGAACCTAGCCGATCTGGGAGCTCAGAAAGCGATTTGTGAGCTTGCCGAACGGCGGTTTTCGGGGCCCCGGTACGCACCGGAAATAAGGCTTGCATTATCACAGCTATTTTGGGTGCGTGACACGGCAGGCACGCTGCTAAGTATAACCCTGGCTTCGGTCGTTCTGAAAGTGGGTGGGCCACTTGTCATTGAAGGAGACTCTTGGTGGGACTTTTGTGACGTGACATTACGGTGGGTGGGTGACGTCACCCGTGACACGAGACCAATGACATGACGTCCATGCGGCGTTGTGTGTAGAGGCTGCTATCCGCAGCTCTCGATACGCACGTATGTCACTCCGTCAGCTCTGCAGTGTTCTGCTGCACCGCCATCAGCCATGGACTCACAGCAAGCCCTATCTATATCTACACAGTCATCAGTCATACAGGAGACAAGCCTTCCGACGTTACAAAATAATAAGCAATTTTCAACTTACCAGGGACGCCTTCCGGTTAGCAGTGTTGATGTCTCCATTTACTTCATTTAACTTTCACTTCCATCATTTTTTGTTTGTTGTTTTGTTGTTTTGTTTTTTTTATTCCTCACGCACTTTAAATTGACAGGTTATGTTGAACTACTCTCCAAAGCCAGAGCTTTAATTGTTTAGTTTAAAAAATATTTCTGGTAAACAAGAACAACAACAAAACATAGAGAGGAAATCATTTTTGTGTGCTCAATTTTTTTGTTATCCATTTTACCTCAAACGTTTTCTTGTGTAATTTGATTTGAAGTTATTGTTTTAATTCAGGATTTTCTCACATGATTGAAAGGATGATTGAGGTGTGGAAGGATGCATCAATCAATGTGTATATTTTATACACGGATACCAAACTGCTGAATCTAAATGCCTGATGTGTACGCTTGGTTGCGCGGCCGCGTTGCATGACGTCGGCTCGCAGCTGTGTGCAAATCACCCTTAATTGCACTACTCGCTCCGTTCTGTGGTGATTGAGGCTGTTCTTTGAACCGTGTCGTTTTTTTGTGATGCAACGTCGTGACATTCAGTTGTTTGCTGAGATCCGAGAACTTGACGCTCACTCACTGTTGGAGTGGAGACACGTTTTAGACGACACTAGCCAGTGATTAGATGATCAAAAGTGTTTGTTCTTGTGGCCAAATCTTTAATACCAGAATTGATTTGCTAGATTTCAGAGTACAATTTACAGTGAGCAAGTGTTTATTAACATTTTACTGTCTGTTAAGACACAGAATTTACAACAAAACCACAACTTGATTAATATTAAAAATATTAAAACACAGAAAACAAACATGCTTGTGTAGTCAAACATTTGGGAGTTTTCACAACATTTAGACAACTTTGAGAAATTAATGAATGTTGGGTATTGAGTCATTTAGTTGTTTCTATTGGACAACAGTCAACCTTTTATTTATTTCCGTCCAATGGAATTCATGTTCAGTGATTTGTTTAATTCGTTCTTCTCTGTTGACAAAGCAACACTAAAGCAAAGACAAAATGCAAGCAATCAAAGCAAACCCACTGGTGTGTCGTTTCACATTTATACATATATATGTAAATACATGTATACATATATACATATATATGTAAATACATATGTATGTATACATATATACATACATAGCTCATACATGTTAATACTGCATGTTTATACAACAATACTGTACATACGAGCATGTTTTAGAGACTACGTATAAATGGGTGTCATTTGTCATTTTAATAACAACGAACGACGGGGAAAAAAAGATGCACTGTATATTTTCTAAATGAATCAAAAAGTGTGATGATTTTCCATGCGCGTCATTTGGAGAGAATGTCCTGCTATATTAGAATATTCTATTACTAATAACAACAACCTTTCTCCACGCCTGAAAACTTCTTAAAGCAAAGATTTGTCGTCACGTTAAGTAACCGTGTGTTGAGTCCATGTAGGATGCAGATGTAGCCGCATGCTAGCTAGCTAAACTCCTTGTGGTCCGAACTGTTTATGTTTATGGAGCAATATATTTAACATTCAGTTGGCTTATCTGAAGCTCAATGTGTCTTTCCAAAGTATATTCTAGTTATTTTTTCATTTATTTATTTGAATTTGTATTTTTATATCATTGTGACTATAATTATTATGGTTATTATTATTATTGTAGTATAATTGATTGATTGGTTGGTTGATTGATTGATTAGTCAATTCAATTGTTTTTATTATGTTATTAGTGTATTTTTAATTTAATTTCTTTTTATGTTTTTGGGGAATGGGATTGTCTCCAAGTCCACAGCAATGTAACACAAATAACAGTTTTGACATGCATTTACACCAAAAACAGAAACGAAAATAACAGGTACAGTGTGCTATATACACTGAGATAGATGGGAGCTTGTACCTTTACCTTTAATGCATCCCACTTCTGACACCAGAACATTGAGCTTTAATTCATGTCGCAGTTGCAGAACGACCCAGAGATTAACAGTCTCACGTGGTCGACACATAGTGGCTTGGAATTCCCCGTCTGTAATCGCATATTATTTAATTTACTTTGCTTTGCTTGGAGTTTTATTCTGAGTGGGTGTGATTTTATGTATCACCCTCTTCACAACCTTGTCTATTTTAATGTGTTTTATGATATGTGTATGTGTATTTACAAGATAGATGAATACGATACAACTTAAAGCCATAAAACTCAAGCACTAACTCTTTAGAGCTCAGCTGAGTAGCTAGAGTCGATAATATAAATATATAGATATATATATAGATATATAAAAAATAAATCAAAAAACACGTGTTCATTTCCTAGGCCAGTGTTTTTTCTCTTCAACATTCCGTTCAGAGGTCTTTGTTCATTAAAAAGCCAAATTTATATTCCGTAGTATGGCGACGGCTCTCGCCGAAAAATAGCAGATCAACAAGCTAACACTAAGCTAACAAGCTTAGTTTAGATAATCCACAATCAACAAGCTAACGCTACATTAATCCTATAGCTTGTAGATCTGTTGTTTTTGTCGAGCAACGTTCTCACGCGGCGGGTTATGAATTGAGCTTAACGAGGGCGAAATGCATTCTACTGTATATGCGAGCTTTTGAGGACAAAAATTGTGACTTTTAGTAATTGGGTGAATGTGTCTTTTTCTACTTTCAAAAGCCGTTGATGTCCTTGTTTTTCATAGAGGTAGCCGAGTTTAACGGTGTTGTTGTGAGTAGTATCGTGTCTATGCCTCGTTTTGATATTATAGTATATGAATCAATAGATATAATCTCACAAGAAAGTTCTCAAAAAAAGTACTAATGATTATTATACGAGAGTTTGTTTTCCGCACAGACAAATCCAGAGTTGTCGATAGAACTGTGGAAGTGTAAACATGCGCCACCTGCTGATTTTACTGTGTATTCTTGGGCTGAGTGCAATCACTGAATCTAACTGGGTCTGCTTTCAAGTTTCTCTCTTACTGTACCACGAGCAGAATGTATTAATTCAATCTGTACGCTTACCTTCAAAATATAGGCGATATTGATCAAAAGGGATCTCTTTTATTGGTTCTTGTTTTTATTTTTTTAGCACCAATCGAGACATACCTATTCTAGAGGTGTGGAGCCCATGTTCTAAAGACCTACATCCCTCCCATAGAACTATATGCATAGCACTATGATAATGAAGTCATGTTAACACAGCTGTTGTTAAACATTAAGTTGATAAAGAAATCAAAGTGACCTCGGTTTACTACTGGGAGGGAAAGCCAATAAAACCAATAATAGCCTAATAATAAAAATAAAAAAAACTTTGAAGTGCCACAACTCGAGCTACATTAGAATAAAAACAGCAACTTTAAACTGCCACAACTCCAGCTATAGTAGACCTGTAGATTCTATCAGCCAACAGTCAAGCTGTTTGATGCAATATTATAATTGAGTCAAAGACGATGGTTAATCCTCGTCGACTGTGACCAAGAGACACACTGGAAAATGAATCTACTTTTTTTTTTTTTTTACATTCCAGCATTATGAATACTTATAATACTTACAATATGCCTATTCATAATGCCACAATTACAGTCCAACCATCAGCATTTCTGTTTGAATCTGTGGGAGCCAAAAGGTATAATCGGAAGAGTGGGCACCTGAAAACTCTGACAATATGTATTTATTTATATTGTCGGGGCGAGCACATACACATTTTTAATGACATTTGAGGACTAATATTTCTACATTGTTACAGAATGCTAGTCAGTCATTTTGGGACAAAGAAGTTGAAGGTGTTTAAATCATCTCTACTTCAACTCCAATTTATTCTTGATTATTTTACATTTTATTTAGTTTTTTTTAAAGCAGCCCAATATTGTGCCCGTGCTGTCCCAGCTGTAGGCTATCCACAAGAAACAACTTGATTTGTGCTTCCGAAGCAAACAGAAACAAATAATAAATACAAATAAAATAAAAGACTAAAGATGATGATTAACACATAGATTAGATTTATTCGTTTTTCTTAAATGCGTTATCACTGCCCCGCTCAGAGGTCAGTCACCACAATCACACACTGACCACTGGACGGCCCAGTTCTATGAGGGGACAGAGACTGACAACTGTGTGTGTGTGTGTGTGTGTGTGTGTGTGTGTGTGTGTGTGTGTGTGTGTGTGTGTGTGTGTGTGTGTGTGTGTGTGTGTTTGTGTGTGTGTGTGTGTGTGTGTGTGTGTGTGTGTGTGCGCGTGCGTGCATGTGTGCAGTGTGTGTGCATGTGCACAGATCAAAGCGTTGGCCCTTTATCAGACACACGGTGCAATAATAAAAGCCCAATTTTATACCTCGGCCGATCTACAAGCTCACAACACGTTGCATCCGCCTGGTGTTGTGGGCTTGTAGATCGACTGTTTAAGGCGCGCGACGGAGCATACCTTAACGCGCCATCAACAACCCCAGATCTACAACTGTTAGAGCTGATACAGTATCATTCTGCATGTATGGATCTATAAATGTGCATCTATGTGCATGTATGGACTCCTTACTCCATCTATAAATGTACATCTATGTGGAATTATCAGTCAAAGTAATAACTGTAATTTTAAGTGGAGATTATATCTATATCTATATTTTTTAATAGCTATATGTATACTGTAGATGTAATAACCTTATTCTCCCCAAACAAACGTCATCTGAGGCTATTTGGAGTCAGGGTGCACAGATAACCCTACTCTCACCCTTTAGGGTGCACAGAGCACCCTGAGTCCACCCAGCCACCCAGTGGTGTCATTTTGTTGTGGGATGTTCCAGCCAGGTGATGGCAGTTTGTCACCCCCTAGTGTTTGCATTTATAACCTCAAATTCAGTTCTTTCGTCCACTTCTTTCTTCTTCTTCTTCTTCTCCTTCTTCTTCTCCTTCTTCTTCTTCTTCTTCTTCTTCTTCTTCTTCTTCTTCTTCTTCTTCTGCTTATTCTTTTTTTATTTGTATTTTTTTCATTTTTAATCCTAAATCTATTAAAGGCTTAAAAGGGTCACTTTATATTTTTAAATCTTAAATCTCTTAGAGGGTTATAGTGTTAAAGTGGTTACTTTTGTCTTTTTTTATCTCATGAAGTGGACATGTTTTTGCTGCCACCCTGTGGTTTCCTTCAGGAATAACACCTTTGGTGCATGCAGAAAGCGCCCTCCATTGACACAAAACAACATATTAGGCGTTACTTTAGTTTTCTAACCAATAACAGGATTTAAAAAGGGAAAACATCCAACGTCAATTCGATCATACAGTACAGTACAGTACAGTACAGTACAGTACAGTACAGTTACCACCATGTCTAATGTGTTCAAAGCCTCTTTGAAATGTCTTCTCTGTTCTATTTGTCAATATATTACTCTATTCTGGGACGTGTGTAATAATCACTTTTTTTCCAGAACAAATGAATTGATGATGATGATGAATTTGTTTTTGTACTGTACAATTCTCAGTGTACACTAAAGGAAGGGGGGGGGGGGGGTGGAATACAGGCCCATGGACAGACACCTGTCAAATAGACTGTTTAACTAAGAGCCTGCCAAGGGTCCATTTCGTTTGGCCGCAGGGTCAAATAAACAATGAGAATTTTACAGTTTTACAGCTTTCTTTTGTTTTCTCGGTCTTGTCTTTTAGATTTGTTTTGGTTTCTTTTGTTTTGTTTCCACGATGTGCAAAACTCTGTCAATGTGCTCTCGGTAGAATGCACGCCTTCATGTTTACATGTTTATCATGATGTTTATCATTTTGTTTAACTGTACTCAGCTACACTTCTCCTAATCCCATCTTCCACGCAATTGTATTCTAATGCCTATAAAAAGCCACATTTCTGCGCCGTCACGCCACTGTCTTCGCGAGCCGGAAAATAAAAACTGCCGACCTATAAGCTCACGACGGGCTTATTAGATCGGACTATTTCCGGGCCCGTGATGCCGTCGTGCGACGAGGTTTAAATAAGGCTACATTTATGCTCGGTCGCCGAATGACGAAGCATAAATCTCTGTAAAGACTTCTTATTTTCTTTGGGATATTTTTCGGACGCCGCGTCCTCTAAAAAGCATCCAGGGGACATTTGGACGCCGCCGCGTCCTCTTAAAAAAGCCGTGTTTTTAAACGTGTGTCTTCGTGTCGTGGTTTTTGGCGTGTGTAGAAACTTCATGTCCGTTCGTTGTGCCTCTGATGTGGATCGCATGCTTTTAGCCCTTGAACCCGGACACTTCCTCTCTCTCTCTACCGCCCCCATGTGGGCCGAACCACCGCTACAGGCGGGGAGGGGGGGCAAAAACAACGATCAAGGGAACCAAATAACTTAATACCAATTTATCATAATGTGTTACCAAGTTCTGTAAGAAACTGATAGGAAATAAAGGCCTTTTAATTATCCCTGACTCTGTGTGTGTGTGTGTGTGTGTGTGTGTGTGTGTGTGTGTGTGTGTGTGTGTGTGTGTGCGTGCGTGCGCGCGTGCGTGCGTGCGTGCGTGCAAGAGTGTGTCTCACCCTGCCTACCAGTGACATCATCGATGGGAAAACCAACGGCAGGCTTTCTATTTTTGGAAACTCAGTGGGCTATAATAGAAGTCAGTGTTCACGCATTGATTAAAACAGTACCTATAACCCTTGGCCTAATCACATGAATATATCACACACCTAATTAGACCATGGTCAGGACCAGGCGGGGTCATCGCCATGCTAGCTTGTGGTGGACATTTTTGTCAAAATTCCATTTGTGCCACGGACATGAGTGAACAATAATATTACCAGAAACACAAGAGGTAGCCCTGAATGTCCATAAGAGGTCTGTAACTCTGAGAGTGAACAAATGGAACCATGCTGGAGCTTTTTACTTTGAAATGTTTTGTAGTTTCTGAGTTATTTAACTTAAACGCCCATGCATTCTCAATGGCAATAGCACAAACCTTGGCATGCTACTAGTCCTACATACTTACACATAGAAACCCCATTCAAACCTATTTAGGTTAATCTTACGGTGGACATGTTTGCCTGAAAAGGAATCTTTGAAATGTTTCATAGTTTTAGAAATATGGTGCTTTCAAATTTGAGAAATGTACAATGGGGCTCAATGGCAGCTATTGGCACGTCAAAAAATCACTTTCACCTAGAAACTCCATTCACACTTTTTATATGGAGACACATGCTGGAACTTTTTACTTTGAAATGTTTTGTAGTTTCTGAGTTATTTAACTTAAACACCCAATGCATTCTCAATGGCAATAGCACAAACTTTGGCATGCTACTAGTCCTACATACTTACACCTAGAAACCCCATTCAAACCTACTTAGGTTCATCTTATGGTGGACATGTTTGCCTGAAAAGGAATCTTTGAAATGTTTCATAGTTTTAGCAATAAAGACAACCTTGAACCTTGAACCTTGAAATAGTGCTTTCAAATTTGAGAAATTCATAATGGGGCTCAATGGCAGCTATTGGCACGTCAAAAAATCACTTTCACCTAGAAACTCCATTCACACTTTTTATAATTCAGCTTACTGTGGAGACACATGCTGGAACTTTTTACTTTGAAATGTTTTGTAGTTTCTGAGTGATTTTCGTCTTTTTTTCAAATCCTCAAAAATGATGAAAAACGGCATGCTATAGTATGCAGTCCGAGGCCATGGGCTATAGCCCATGGTCTCGGAGTGATTTTCGTCTTTTTTTCAAATCTTCAAAAATGATGAAAAACGGCATGCTATAGTATGCCGTCCGAGGTCATGGGCTGAACTTGAACCCAAGACCTGTGGCTCACATAGACAGCAGCTTATCACAGAGTTATGTTTGCCTGAAAAGGAATCTTTGAAATGTTTCATAGTTTTAGCAATAAAGACAACCTTGAACCTTGAACCTTGAAATGCCCATGCCATTAAATGCAAGGTAATTTCCAGCCTTGCTAGTGGCAAACGCTTTTTCGTCACGCTTTTGCGTCACACTTTTGCGTCACACTTTTGCATAATTTATAGCCCATGGCCTCGGACGGCATACTATAGCATGCCGTTTTTCATCATTTTTGAGGATTTGAAAAAAAGACGAAAATCACTCCGAGACCATGGACTATAGCCCATGGTCTCGGAGTGATTTTCGTCTTTTTTTCAAATCCTCGTTTTCCATCATTCCATCATTCCATCAAACGGCATGCTATAGTATGCCGTCCGAGGCCATGGGCTATATATAGCCCATGGTCTCGGAGTGATTTTCGTCTTTTTTTAAAATCCTCAAAAATGATGACAAATGGCATGCTATAGTATGCCGTCTGAGGCCATGGGCTGAACTTGAACCCACGACCTGTGGCTCACATAGACAGCAGCTTATCACAGAGTGCCACCATGCTCTCTGAGAATCTCCTCAGCTTTCCATCTCTTTCCAGTTCTCTTCTGGATGTTATTCTCCAAAACATGCTGCAGAGTGAAAGTAGGAGGAACTCAGCTGTATTTGAACTCAAAACCTCTGGCTCACATGGACGTCATCTTAACAAGGGTGCCACTGAGCTCTCAGTGCTCTCAGTGATTTTTAGGTTGTAATTTGTTCTTCTTGGTGTCACTTTTCAAATGGGGCCTTGGGATCATGTACAGAGCATTTGAATGGTGCTGTGCATTACTTACACCTAGAAACCCCATTCAAACCTATTTAGGTTCATCTTACGGTGGACATGTTTGCCTGAAAAGGAATCTTTGAAATGTTTCATCGTTTTAGAAATATAGTGCTTTTACATTTGAGAAATTCAGAATGGGGGTCAATGGCAGATTTTGGCAAGTAAAGATTTGAGTGGGGTTTGAACCCACAATCTCCAGATCATGCAGCCAGTGTGCTAAGTCACTGATCTACTTGCTACCTGCCACAACACAGTCTTCTGTTCCCTTTGAGTACAACATTGATACAAAAATAAAATACAAAAAATAAAATAACAGGAGATTTGTCTATTGTTTCTTTTGCTGTTGTTTATCTCTAGACGTTCGAATGTTTATGAACCACAATGGAAACAAGTCTCTGGCTCTTCTGTCATTATCTATTCGGCCTTTTAAGAACAGCATGCACAGTGGCTCACTGGGTAGGCTACAGAGCCTGCCTGGGAATCAGGAGGCTGCAGGTTCAAGTCCTGGCTCTGACATAGTGTCCCAAAATCATGAAAATATGACACAATATATTATGCCGTCCCAAACCATGGACTATAGTATGTCGTTTTTTCATGATTTTCATCTTTTTTTCAAATCCTCCAAAATCATGAAAAACGACATGCTATAGTATGCCGTCCGAAGCCATGAACTATAGTATGTCGTTTTTTCATGATTTTCATCTTTTTTTCAAATAGTCCAAAATCACGAAAAACGACATGCTATAGTATGCCGTCTGGAAAAAAATTATAACTTTGGCATGCTACTAGTCCTACATACTTACACCTAGAATCCCCATTCAAACCTATTTCGGTTCATCTTACGGTGGACATGTTTGCCTGAAAAGGAATCTTTGAAATGTTTCATAGTTTTAGAAATATAGTGCTTTAAATTTGAGAAATTTATAATGGCAGATAGTGGCACATCAAAAAATCATTCACCTAGAAACTCCATTCACACTTTTTATAATTCAGCTTTCTGTGGAGACACATGCTGGAACTTTTTACTTTGAAATGTTTTGTAGTTTCTGAGTTATTTAAGTTAAACGCCCAATGCATTCCCAATGGCAATAGCACAAACTTTGGCATGCTACTAGTCCTACATACTTACACCTAGAAACCCCATTCAAACCTATTTAGGTTCATCTTACGGTGGACATGTTTGCCTGAAAATGAATCTTTGAAATGTTTCACCGTTTTAGAAATATAGTGCTTTTAAATTTGAGAAATTCAGAATGGGGGTCAATGGCAGATTTTGGCAAGTAAAGATTTGAGTAGGGTTTGAACCCACAATCTCCAGATCATGCAGCCAGTGTGCTAAGTCACTGATCTACTTGCTACCTGCCACAATGCAGTCTGCTGTTCCCTTTGAGTACAACATTGATACAAAAATAAAATACAAAAGATTAAATAACAGGAGATTTGTCTATTGTTTCTTTTGCTGTTGTTTATCTCTAGACGTTCGAATGTTTATGAACCACAATGGAAACAAGTCTCTGGCTCTTCTGTCATTATCTATTCGGCCTTTTAAGAACAGCATGCACAGTGGCTCACTGGGTACAGACTAGCCTGCCTGGGAATCAGGAGGGTGCAGGTTCAAGTCCTGGCTCTGACATAGTGTCCCAAAATCATGAAAATGACATTATATATTATGCCGTCCCAAACCATGGACTATAGTATGTCGTTTTTTCATGATTTTCATCTTTTTTTCAAATCCTCCAAAATCACGAAAAAAGACATGCTATAGTATGCTGTCCGAAAAAATATATAACTTTGGCATGCTACTAGTCTTACATACTTACACCTAGAATCCCCATTCAAACCTATTTCGGTTCATCTTACGGTGGACATGTTTGCCTGAAAAGGAATCTTTGAAATGTTTCATAGTTTTAGAAATATAGTGATTTAAATTTGAGAAATGTATAATGGCAGATAGTGGCACGTCAAAAAATCACTTTCACCTAGAAACTCCATTCACACATTTTAAAATTCAGCTAACTGTGAGCACACATGCTGGAATTTACTTTGAAATGTTTTGTAGTTTCTGAGTTATTTAACTTAAACGCCCAATGCATTCTCAATGGCAATACCACAAACTTTGGCATGCTACTATGGGCTCCATTTTCGTCTGATCTTTCAGTTCCCCCACTAAAGTTGGTATTTTGGTTAAATGTCTAAATCCCTAAAACACCTCCGTTACCCGTTATATTATGCATAGGTGTGGTTTGGGCGTTACAATAATTAAACCAATCACCAGTCCACATGCCATTGCCTTTAAGAGATCCCTTATCCGTTGCCCGTTAGTGCTATATTGCTTCATAGCCTTACGGTCTATAGCCCATAGAAGAGTGTTGCGTTGCTGCCTTGAAGTCTCACTTGTGCTGCACCCCCCCGCCCCCCTCGTGCCGTTCTTTTTTTTCTTCTCCCACCCCACATAGCCAAGAACACTCGTCTTTTCATTGAGTCACAACTCGCTTTCATTTGGTATATAGACCGTGCATGTAGGCTGTCTCTACGGAATGGTATGAAGCGAAAAGGAAAGTTCGGTAAATACATCGTTTTAAACCCCATTTGCTGCTGATGAACTGACGGCCGGGCTACACCGGGTGATAACTTCTTTGACTATACAATTATATAAACACAATGGACACAAGGAACTTAAGTGGCAGGCACTCGCTTCTGCTGATTATAGGAGAATAAGGAGAGATGAAGCAGCCAGCACTAGCGGACATCTCCATGCAGGCGAGCGGTGCCCCGTGCGCGCCGCTCTTTACCAAACTAATTTGGCATTACGGGTGCTTTGAAACGCCACTATCGCTTTCCCAAATGTGTGTGACCAAAATAGCAATTTAGGGGAACGCCCATGACCACACCTCTGGGCGCATATACCAGTGTCTGCAAAAGGGATAGCGTGTGACACTGGACCAAAATACCGTTAAGGGACTGAGGAAGCTCCTACTGTATATTCGTAATTTTCAGGCAGCGGCTGAATTGCGGGTAAAGGCGGCGAAGATTTTGGAGCCTTAAGTGTGTGTGCGGCGCGTGTGTGACATGTGTCTGTCAGCAGCAGTTTGAGTGATTGGTCCTCAAAAGTCATTCATGTCTAAAAAATCACACCCGTGTGAAGTGATGGGCGCTAATATATTAAAGTCTAACTCATGTTGATTAGGTGATGTAATGGTGATATAAAACTAATGGTGCCAACACAAACATTAAACACCATTAACAATTGATGTATATGGGAAACCACAATTCACATTAATATAGCTTAAACAACTGTTTGGTATAGTGCAAACATGTCAGGACACAGAGGCTAGGAATTTCAGAATAGGGCTTGACCAAAACAAATGGTCGGGGGTTTGCTGATAGCAGGCCAGAACACCTATTGTGCCTCCTAGCTCTGTCCTTCCTGGTGACCATCACCTTATTTAGGCATGTTTGACCATTTGGTACAGGGGGGTGGGGTAACCTGAGACCACCTTTGCATTTCCCTTTGTAGGGAGAGAAGTTGGAAGAAGTTCCCACGTTGCTTTTTTACTTTATTAAATAACATGTGTGACAATGTTATTGATTTAGACTCCACTTAGAAATGTTGAAGCAATCTGGTTCCTATACTAGTTTGATTTGTATATACCCACTGAGCATTTTTTAGTCTAATAGATGTCTAATATACATCTAAATGGCACTCTAAAATGGGCTAAGTTATTTAGCGGTCTATGGCTCAGATATATAGACGTTTAAAAAAAATCATTTTGAGACGTCTAATAGACGACTATTGCCCAGTGGGTATTGTTTTACAATGTTTCCATACATCCATGGCTACACACTCAGAAGACATGTGGAATATTTTACACCACAAACAATTTATTTAGGTGAATAAAACCACTGTGTGTTAATCAATACATATTTCATATACAGTATAATCAGGGGTTATCAATATGTCTGTCCACGGACAAATTAATGTGTCTGTGGCAAAGGCTTGGTTTTGACTGTTGCAATTGTTAGATTTGTTTTTACACACCATTATAATGTTATTTGTTTGATCATAATGCCCAATTACTGAATACCAAGTCTTCAGAATACAATATACATAGGACTAATATTGACTATGACACTATGGCATAATAGGAGTCCAACTAGTAGGTTGTTCTCAAATGTTTTATTTGCAACGACCCCCTTAACTCTGAGTGTACCAAATGTGGTGGGTCCATTTGTTTCCATTTGTACACTCGCAGAGTTACAGACCTGTTATGGTCATTCAGGGCTAACTCTGTATGTGTTTCTGGTCATATATTGTCGACTCATTTTGTATGTCTGTGTCAAAAATATATATATTTTGCCAAAAATGTCCACCACAAGCCAGCATATGGCGATGGACCCGGAGTGTAATATTCACTCTACCACTCACGCACGCATGCACGCACGCACGCACACGCTTAGCTGTGCTAATACTTGGAAGTTGAAAGGCTAGTGGGCAGAATATTATTTGCGTTGTTATGAAAAATAATCAAACAATGTCCATCTCATAATGAACATAGATACAGAGTTAAACATGAAACAATAATGTCAATATGAAACAATGTTTTCTTTTGATATTCCACTACTATTCCAAACCTTTTTATGACTCTCAAAATTACAGACCTGTAAGAGTCCACTATGTTCCATTTGAGAGTGTACACATGGAACCAAATGGATCAGGTCTGTAACTCTGAGTGAAACAAATGGAACCAAATGGACCCTTACAGGTCTAACTCTGAGAGTGTAACAAATGGAACCAAATGGACCCTTGCAGGTCTGTAACTCTGAGTGTGTAACAAATGGAACCAAATGGACCCTTACAGGTCCATTTGGTTCCATTTGTACACTCTGAGTTATGGGGGTCGGATCCTTGAAATTGAAAGGTATGAGAAGCCCTCAGTTTGGTTGGCTGTGTGACTGTTAGAGCTCTTTGCAAGTCTAAAAAACCCCCAAAATGGATCTGTGAATTCTATCTGATTCCAAACCGTTCTGAAAAGATTTTCAAATCAGAAAACCAAACCCGGATGACAATTTGGTCTAAGATCCAATGAGTTTAGAGATTTTAATGACACGCCGGGTGTTCAGAAATCAGCCTGGCAGGCTGCATGGCTCACATTGCTGTATGGTAGCCTGATACGCTATACGTGCATTGCGTAGCTCAACATTTTTTTTGTTGCGCTGCTGTAATCCGGATATACGACCTGATCACCTAGAGTGATTATGATTTATGATAAAACTAGAGATGCTCCGATAATCGGCCACCGATCAGTGATCGGCCGATGCCCGATATCCACTCCAAATGACTCCATTGGTGATCGACAATTTACGTGTGATTGGCAATTTACCATATCTGGATAAATCGTCTTATACCATTTAAGTGGTATAAAAGTCAGTCAGATATATAGTATAATATCATTTTGCATCTTTGTGACAGGCCTAAACATTCTGCCCTTCCTCCCCCACACACATTTTTGGTGTGGGTTTTTACATAATAGTTTTGGAAAAAATGTTCCCCTTGCGCACAAGATCGGTATCGGCCGATCAGGAGAAAAACAATCGGTGATCGGGATCAGTCCCAAAAAACCTGATCGCAGCATCACCCAATCAATCAAACAAACAAATATGTGTGATGTGTGTTTATAATACTAAATAATAATTATATTACTATACTATAATACTACATTTCATACAAATGGAATTGAATTGAATGGAGTGGAAATGGAAGTCACTCAAGTCGTCCATGTCGTCCACGTGAAGTTTACACTTCTGAGACCTATAGAAGCCCTATAATAATATTATACTTTATCAAATACAAATAGTGGAAACAGTTGATCTACAAGCTCACAACACATTTTGATGCAATGCATATTGGTAGTTTTCACTATTTTGGAATATAAAGTAATCACACCCAGTAAGCCTTTGGATTACTGAAATAGACTGATAGACACAGTAACCACTATTAGTTTTAGCATGGTTACTGTGGTTAAACCACAGTAACCATGCTAAAATGGACACCCAAACACACATTGAAATAGACACCCAGACACACACGGTCAAAATTGGCGCGGCTAGCACCGCTCAAAAATACATTTGAAAGGAGATAAATGTTTCAGTCTTATTTTGACCCATTTTTTATCCTTTGTTCAAAATAAGGACACCACGTGTGGTTCAGAATTCAGTTGAATTGTGATTTATCAAACATATCAGCCTACATTTTCCATAGACTTGGCCGCCATATGATGTAATTACAAAAGCCAGACATTGGAGGGACTAGCGCCCCTCAAAAATGTGGCCGAGTGGGAGTAAACCTTGTATTTTCTTCACCAATCAGAGTGCAAAGGGCCGTCGCAAGTCTTTTTCGCCAGTTTTCGTCGTCTGTCACTTAATTGGACAGTTTACTGATGACTCTGATTGGACCGTCCAGCGAGGGCTTTGATTGGTCAGTTTATCGAGGGCTTTGATTGGACCGTCGTTCACTGAGGCGTCTGATTGGACAGTTTACTGATGACTCTGATCAAAGCTCCGTTCTCATCCTTCAGTCTCTGGTTCTCTGATCTGAGGTCAGTTAATACCTGAGAACACACAGAGATGATGCACTTTATTTGTATAGCACCTTTCATGGCAATACAGAAAAATCACACTCTTATCATCATGCATCACATTCCGTGCTCAGCCAATCAAAACATTTCTGTGGTACACACTCAGGGTGTAAGCACACTTAAGCATCAAGAAACGCCTATAGCCCATGCAGGCATCTCTTCCGGGTTTTTAAACAGCTGGTGGATGGAAATGACGCTAGTGCACGGCATCAACTTGTAGCGTCGGCAAACACAACTGGAAACGCTTTGCCCACGCTGCCACGCGTGGGCGTCATTTCCATTACCAGCTGTTTAAAAACCAGGAAGAGACGTCTGGACTAGGTGTTTTCTTGCCACCTCTTGATGATTATCTGATATCTTGATGACGTTGAAAGGCGCAAGGATACATGTAGCTACTCCAAATCAACTCACAACGCTGTGTCTTTGCATCGCTTCATCTGCCCATGTGAACGCACCATAACAATGATAGTTCAGTTCAAATCAGACCACTGTCACCTGATGAGGGCGCCAGAGCACCTCTCTACATGACATCTACTTCATGCTGAAAGGAGCTGGAAGTCATTCTGTATAATTATATATTTTTTACATTAAAATTATTATTATTTTTGTTTGTTAAAGAATTTAAGCTATGTGTGTGTCTCTCCTCACCATGTAAGAAGTGGTGTAAAGTACATTTACATTTATGATGAACATGATGAGGCTTTATATAAACCTTGGTCTCAATGCAAACAGTGGAACGGTAGCTTACTGTACTTCAGTCTATAGTCTGATTACATGTGTGCGCGCGCTGTTTATTTAACACCAATCGCGGCACAACTTTGCATTCCTGAGCTGCTTTTTAAAGACGTGGTGACGAGCCCTCCCGGTGAGGGCTCCTGACTAGGCATGAGCACCCTGGGCAAGACCTAAGCTAAAAAATTGTTTGGGCGGAAGTTGTGGGATTTTAGCGGAAGTATCGCCCAAGGAAATTACGTTGATGCTTTACAAATCAGTTTACATTCTCCGCGAATGAAACAAGTGTTGTGATTGGTCAGGAAAATATCGTATTCGGGGGAAATACATCTGACGGATGTTCCGGAGGATACATCCGCCGATAGCTTCTCTGCCTTACGTTGTGACCAGGCTTTTCTTTTTGCAGATAAGTAAGCCAGGGACCGAGGCTAGGGCGTGAGCCAGTAGGGAACAACAGTATGTCCTCCCGGTGGGGGCTCCTTACTGGCTGGTGAGCCAGTAGGGTACAACAGTATGTCCTCTCAGTGAGGGCTCCTCACTGGCTGGTGAGCCAGTAGGGTACAACAGTTGCCTATTTCCTCCCGGTAAGGGCTCCTCACTGGCTGGTGAACCAGTAGGGTATAACAGTATGTCCTCCCGGTGGGGCTCCCTTACATGCAGTGTAGGAAGAGAGAGAAAATAGATAATAGAGGGTATGCAGTGCACATGCAAGTGAGTGCATGGCACAGTGAGTGCAGGCAAACGTTATTTAACGCAATCAAATATGACTTTTCTGTTTGGATGTATGGACTTCGGTGGTGGTGGGGGGGGGGGGGGTGGACCTGCCTGAGCGGAACACAGCAGAAGAGGAAGAGGTGGAGGAGGAGGAGGAGGAAGCACCACGAGAAAGGTCAGAGGTCAAGGCAGGGCAAGGGAGTGCAGAGGGCGGGGGCGGGGCGGGCGGCTTGCTGCGATGTCACAACGCAACAGGATGTGACATCACAGGTCCACTGTCTCTGGCACGGGCGCCATGTGTGCCAGCCTGGCGAGGACGCGCGTCATGGCCCGGTTCTCAGCCAATAGGCACGCGTTGCTCTCGGCCAATATGCCGCGACGACACGCCTGGAGGCGGGACAGAGCGGGACACGCCTACATGGGGAGAACAGACAGACAGACAGACAGACAGACAGACAGACAGACAGACAGACAGACAGACAGACAGACAGACAGACAGACAGACAGACAGAAAGCATGCGATGTTGGCAGGCTATACACAGTATATAATCCGATTATTTAATATAACACGAGAGTTATATTATTACAGAGGATTGATTGCACTGTGTGCCCAAAACAGGAATTAACTTTAAGCTGGAATTGTGAAGAATAACACATACATTATAGAAAGACAACCTGACGGGAATTAGCCAAAAGAAGAAGAAGATATACAACAACAGCCATTTAGGTGGAAAGCTTCAAGCAGAGTTGTGAGACAGCTGTCTGTCTGTCATATTTCATATTTCAATTTTATTCCACTTTTGTCTTTTTCCTCCTTTTTTGGGCGACTCCTCTGTGTACCACCAGAGGGGAGCTCAAGTACCACTAGTGGTACTGGTACCAGTGGTGGGGAACCTCTGCTGTACCTGACAGAATCGCTTAGGTGAGATTTTTAATTTTGGAACACATATTACATATTACAGTATGTATGATGCAATCTAAGATTTCTCTATGGGATTTTCTATATAGAAAAATACTTAGTTTGTGTGTGTGTGTGTGTGTGTGTGTGTGTGTGTGTGTGTGTGTGTGTGCGCTCGCGCATGCACGATTGTGTGTGTGTGTGTGTGTGTGTGAGCTCGCGCATGCACGATTGTGTGTGTGTGTGTGTATGACTGTGTGTGTATGTGACTGTGTGTGTGCGTGTGCGTGTGCGCGTGCGTGCGTGCGTGCGTGCGTGCGTGCGTGCGTGCGTGCGTGTGTGTTCACACGTGTTGTGTACAGCACACATGCTCATTGTGTTTTTTGACGTGAGGTGACAGGCAGGTGTCAATCACTCCTCTGTGTTGCCACTCACCGTCCGTCCCCCCTCCCCCTCCCACCCCTGAGGTGGGCGTGGCCTTCAGGGCTGGTAGCCACAGCGGAACCCCCGCTGGGGCGGAACCTCCTGATGATATGACCATATATGGAGTCAAATGTCATGTGATCTGTTTGTTGATCGATCTATCTAAAACTCCTCAAAAAACTGTTCGGAAACTTAAAGGGGAGTTTTGGACCAGCCGTTTTCCAATATGAATATGATGATGGTATATGCATTGATCATAGAGCACCGAAGTCTGACGTCACTTTCAGTAGAGGGCGCCTATACACAGGTTCATGTATTTTTTTATTTGCAGTGAAATCTCCATAGGGCGATTTTATATAAGAACTGTGTTTGAAAAATGAACCGACCACCCCGGCCTTTCTGTCAGGGGAGTGGCTGTGCGTCGTTAATGATGTCCATTCATATTTGATACAGCCAGTTTCTGGAGAAAATGGAATTAATGTGGCCACAAAAGCCTTGAAACTACATATGAAGGCAATGTCGCTGCTAATATACGTCATGCCCAGCTGTCAACACATTGTGTTCCTGAGATTCCTCGTTGACGTAAGCTCAACTGGTGGTGACTCGACTCGTACTAACCACTAAACATTAAATATCAATAAAATAAAAATAAAAATAAACGTAATTAACATTCGGTTTCTGTTGCGACGGGCAGATGCAGCCACCCTGCCTACCCGGAAATGTAGTCTCTGGGTTGTTTGAATCGTTTCTAACGCTTATTTTGTTACTCTTTGGGTATATTTGTACAGTTCCACCTTCAGTCGATGCTTCATATCCATATGAGTGAAAAGGCCGGAGAGATCGGTTTATTTAACACAGTTCTTATATGAGGCGATCTAAAATCCCCCTATGGAAATTACAATGCAAATAAAAAGTACACAAACCTGGGGACTGACGCCCTCTACTGACAGTGACGTCAGGACTTCGGTGCTCTATTGGAAGTAGCCGAGTGCTCCTCAGCGTTTTACCCGCACACCCAGTGAAACGCTAAATCTCTTTTTAAATCGCACAAAAATATGGTCATCGCGCCTGTCACAGACATGCGCAGAGCAAGTTCAGTCAGGAAACCTCAGTGCAGTTGCTGCCGGCCGTTAAATAACTCCACAGATTGTTGTCACTCTGTCGCTTCCTGCTTACGCAGCACGCCGTTTCACCGGTTTGACCCCGCCTACCATCTTAAAGCCATAGCGCCCTATATATAATGTTTTCACCACTAACAGTGGTTCATGCATACATCATCATCAGAATTCAGTAAAAAATGGCTATTGCGGAACTCCCCTTTAATTTTGGTCGATTTATTTCTACCCTTCAATAATACTAATAATTGATATTGTATTTTATATCCTTATCGTTGACCTTAACAATTGGTATAACTCGGCTCGTGCACTCGTGGAATGAGCAACGCAACTAAACGTGGTTGGCCAAAATCCCCTGCAGTATTGTGTTGGTATTTGTATTTGCACTGTCCTTATATGGAAACTACTACTAATACTAATACTGTCCTTATGGAAACTACTACTAATACTAATACTGTCCTTATGGAAACTACTACTAATACTAATACTGTCCTTATGGAAACTACTACTAATACTGTCCTTATGGAAACTACTACTAATACTAATACTGTCCTTATGGAAACTACTACTAATACTAATACTGTCCTTATGGAAACTACTACTAATACTGTCCTTATGGAAACTACTACTAATACTGTCCTTATGGAAACTACTACTAATACTAATACTGTCCTTATGGAAACTACTACTAATACTAATACTGTCCTTATGGAAACTACTACTAATATTAATACTGTCCTTATGGAAACTACTACTAATACTGTCCTTATGGAAACTACTACTAATACTAATACTGTCCTTATGGAAACTACTACTAAAACTGTCCTTATGGAAACTACTACTAATACTAATACTGTCCTTATGGAAACTACTACTAAAACTGTCCTTATGGAAACTACTACTAATACTAATACTGTCCTTATGGAAACTACTACTAATACTGTCCTTATGGAAACTACTACTAATACTAATACTGTCCTTATGGAAACTACTACTAATACTAATACTGTCCTTATGGAAACTACTACTAATACTGTCCTTATGGAAACTACTACTAATACTAATACTGTCCTTATGGAAACTACTACTAATACTAATACTGTCCTTATGGAAACTACTACTAATACTGTCCTTATGGAAACTACTACTAATACTGTCCTTATGGAAACTACTACTAATACTAATACTGTCCTTATGGAAACTACTACTAATACTAATACTGTCCTTATGGAAACTACTACTAATATTAATACTGTCCTTATGGAAACTACTACTAATACTGTCCTTATGGAAACTACTACTAATACTAATACTGTCCTTATGGAAACTACTACTAAAACTGTCCTTATGGAAACTACTACTAATACTAATACTGTCCTTATGGAAACTACTACTAAAACTGTCCTTATGGAAACTACTACTAATACTAATACTGTCCTTATGGAAACTACTACTAATACTGTCCTTATGGAAACTACTACTAATACTAATACTGTCCTTATGGAAACTACTACTAATACTAATACTGTCCTTATGGAAACTACTACTAATACTAATACTGTCCTTATGGAAACTACTACTAATACTAATACTGTCCTTATGTAAACTACTACTAATACTAATACTGTCCTTATGGAAACTACTACTAATACTAATACTGTCCTTATGGAAACTACTACTAATACTAATACTGTCCTTATGGAAACTACTACTAATACTGTCCTTATGGAAACTACTACTAATACTAATACTGTCCTTATGGAAACTACTACTAATACTAATACTGTCCTTATGGAAACTACTACTAATACTGTCCTTATGGAAACTACTACTAATACTAATACTGTCCTTATGGAAACTACTACTAATACTAATACTGTCCTTATGGAAACTACTACTAATACTAATACTTTCCTTATGGAAACTACTACTAATACTAATACTGTCCTTATGGAAACTACTACTAATACTAATACTGTCCTTGTGGAAACTACTACTAATACTAATACTGTCCTTATGGAAACTACTACTAATACTAATACTGTCCTTATGGAAACTACTACTAATACTGTCCTTATGGAAACTACTACTAATACTAATACTGTCCTTATGGAAACTACTACTACTACTAATACTGTCCTTATGGAAACTAGCCTACTACTAATACTAATACTGTCCTTATGGAAACTACTACTAATACTAATACTGTCCTTATGGAAACTACTACTAATACTGTCCTTATGGAAACTACTACTAATACTAATACTGTCCTTATGGAAACTACTACTAATACTAATACTGTCCTTATGGAAACTACTACATGGAAACTACTACTAATACTAATACTGTCCTTATGGAAACTACTACTAATACTAATACTGTCCTTATGGAAACTACTACTAATACTGTCCTTATGGAAACTACTACTAATACTAATACTGTCCTTATGGAAACTACTACTAATACTAATACTGTCCTTATGGAAACTACTACTAATACTGTCCTTATGGAAACTACTACTAATACTAATACTGTCCTTATGGAAACTACTACTAATACTAATACTGTCCTTATGAAAACTACTACTAATACTAATACTGTCCTTTTGGAAACTACTACATGGAAACTACTACTAATACTAATACTGTCCTTATGGAAACTACTACTAATACTAATACTGTCCTTATGGAAACTACTACATGGAAACTACTACTAATACTAATACTGTCCTTATGGAAACTACTACTAATACTAATACTGTCCTTATGGAAACTACTACTAATACTGTCCTTATGGAAACTACTACTAATACTAATACTGTCCTTATGAAAACTACTACTAATACTAATACTGTCCTTTTGGAAACTACTACATGGAAACTACTACTAATACTAATACTGTCCTTATGGAAACTACTACTACTACTAATACTGTCCTTATGGAAACTACTACTAATACTGTCCTTATGGAAACTACTACTAATACTAATACTGTCCTTATGGAAACTACTACTACTACTAATACTGTCCTTATGGAAACTACTACTAATACTGTCCTTATGGAAACTACTACTAATACTAATACTGTCCTTATGGAAACTACTACTACTACTAATACTGTCCTTATGGAAACTACTACATGGAAACTACTACTAATACTAATACTGTCCTTATGGAAACTACTACATGGAAACTACTACTAATACTAATACTGTCCTTATGAAAACTACTACTAATACTAATACTGTCCTTTTGGAAACTACTACATGGAAACTACTACTAATACTAATACTGTCCTTATGGAAACTACTACTACTACTAATACTGTCCTTATGGAAACTACTACTAATACTGTCCTTATGGAAACTACTACTAATACTAATACTGTCCTTATGGAAACTACTACTACTACTAATACTGTCCTTATGGAAACTACTACTAATACTGTCCTTATGGAAACTACTACTAATACTAATACTGTCCTTATGGAAACTACTACTACTACTAATACTGTCCTTATGGAAACTACTACATGGAAACTACTACTAATACTAATACTGTCCTTATGGAAACTACTACTAATACTAATACTGTCCTTATGGAAACTACTACTAATACAATAGTATAGTATAGTAGTATAATACTAATAGTATAGTATAGTATAATAGTAGTATAATAGTATAATATTAATAATGTCACTGCTGCCACTATTGTGTCATTACTGTCACGCCTGTCACTATAGTGTCATTACTGTCACTACATCCACCGTGTGACATTCACTGACCTTCAGATCCTCTTCCATGTCCGACACTTTCTTTTCAAGAGACAGTTTTTCCTAAGAAGAAAAAAAAGAAAGAAAAAAAACGCTAAAGCAATTAAAATGTCCAATTCTGCATTTGTCATATTCATTTTCCATATTTCATATTTCATATTCATGCAATTGTTCTCCTCTGCGTCACTCGGCTGCTGGAGCATGAAGAGAAGATTAAGTGAAATATGAATTATTTCCGTGACATAAAAAAAAAACTTACCCTCTTCTCTGCCTCGTGGCTGCTGGATCTCTCTGACATCCTGTCTTGTCTCTGCAAGTTAAAAATGGTGCCGTTACTAAATTACTACAAAAGAATACGTGAAGCAATAATTAGTTTTAGGCTATTTTTTTTATCATTGTTCTTTTCATCCATTAATTCGCCCCAGTTCATTCATTTGAGCACAGGTCTCCACCAGGCCGGGTTGCCTACACAGGGCCCGCAAAGGCAGTAGTAGTGATTGGGCCATGCAGCAATGTGACATAATCAATAATCGATAATCGAAGCCTGTTCAGTTCATGTCTGACTACTTGTATAGACTGATACAAAAATTGCCAAGTTGTGCAGTAATATAGAAAAGTGTGATGCATGTCAATGCATCGTAGAATTGAATCGTTACCTGGTGAATTGTAATGGAATTGAATTGAGGGCAGTGCCAATGCACACCTCTAGCAGTCATGCAATTAAATCTGGATCTGAAGAATCTGACTTGTACATCCTGATCACATGATCCAGAGATAATGTGTACCGATGTGTGAATATGTTTTGGACACAGGAGTAATAGCAAGAAGGTGGCAAGAAGACTTTAGGTCCTGTTGTAAAAAGGTGCTCTTTCATCATGAGGTAGTCAGACATGCAGATTCATGGACCCTGGTCCCTTGAGTATCTTTAAGACTATAGGCATGTTGCAAGTTGCTGTACTTTGTCCTCTAACCCTGAGCCTGATGATGCAATATGATGTGATGATGTCACAGTATGACCTCACACTGACCTGTGTGACCTTGTCCAGCTGGCTGCGTATCTTCACCAGCTCATGTTTGCTGTCCTGAAGTCTGACCTTCAGCTGACCGTTCTCCTGGAGCGCCTCCTCATACATCTGTCAATCAGTCGATCAGTCTGTCAGTCAGTCAGTCAATCAATCAATCAATCAATCAATCAATCATCTGATAAACTATAGCGGGGCCCCTGGGTGCCACACCGGTCCCTTGTGTGGCTATTGACTTTATGCAGACTGTGGCCATCTTGAGATCAGAGTATGGAAGCGCTCGCTTTCAGCACAGCAACGTCCTGCTGCCACCTGGCTGCATTATGTGCAAATTCAAAACAGGGCTGTTGAGTGATATCCAACAAGCACTTCCACACTCCAACACAAACTCCAAACTCGAATCACCTGCATGGAAAGTATAGCTCATAACATGTCTACAGTGGATTTTTATGAAAAATTATATATGTCATATACCGGTACCTTCCTGTAGTCCTTGGCTCCCTGGTCTTGGTTCTCCTGTCTATTCCTACTAGCAGTCGTTCTGGTTAGATATAGATATATACATAGATATATATAGATAGCCTATATATCATATTCATACCTTCCTGTAGTCCTTGCCTCCAAGGTCGTGGTCTTCATTCTCCTGCCTGTTCCTAGCAGTCAGTCTGGTTTCTCTACGAGTGTAAGAGCTGCTCCTTCCCAACACTTTATCTGAGCTGCTGTCCAAGGTGCTATAGAGAGAGAGAGAGAGAGAGAGAGAGAGAGAGAGAGAGAGAGAGAGAGAGAGAGAGAGAGAGAGAGAGAGAGAGAGAGAGAGAGAGAGAGAGAGAGAGATCTCCATCCATAATGTCCAAGATATAGTGGGCAGTCTAAATGCTTTTTTATAGTAAAATACTTCCAAGCGGAAACAAACATAGAAAGTATACTCCTTAGGGGTTGTTCTTGAGATAAAACACAATAGCCACTGAAAAATCAAGATGGCTGCCTCGTTTACAAGACGAATAATAATAATAATAATAATAATAATAAGGTCTCCACCAGGGCAGGTCAGGTTGTGGCCTCCTGGTGGTGCTATAATAGGCCAATGTGAAAAGGGTGCCATTTCTTCATATGCCTTTGATGGCAATTGGATGATTTGAGGCATTTTGTTCCAAAAAATGTGTTTTGCAAAAAACAACCTGTTGGTGGCGCACAGGCCAATGTGAAAAGGGTGGGATATATTCCTCAGCCTAGTAAGAAAATGTGTGAAAGATTTCACGTAAATTGCATGCTGCGTTCATGATTTGAGGCTTTTGTTGAAAACGGGGCAATCTTGCAAACTGTGAAAGCCAATTATAGCCAATTAGGATGGAATATGAAATATCGGACAGATCCGACTCGAGCACATGGCCATAGAGATACTGTGTAACGATTTGTGAGATTTTTGGACAGAATCTGGAGGAGTAATATCAAAAAATGTGTTTTACAAAAGTCGGCCTCCTGGTGGCGCTATAAAAGGCAGATGCGGAAAATGCAGGTCAAAGGTTTGTCCTTGGCCTCTAGGGAGTGTGCATGCAACGTTTCACGCAGATCGGTGCAGTTTTAGGTAAAGAAATGTGAAAAGCTGCCTCATGGTGGCGCTATAACAGGCCGTTCTGGAAAATGTGGGGCAGAGGTTCATCGTTGGCATCCAGGGAGTGTGTGTGCAAAGTTTGGCATCGACCGGGTTATCGGTGCCGGAGATTAGCTGGTAACGGACGGACGGAAGGACGGACACACACACACACACACACGGACGGAGTGCAAAACATACTCTCTCCCCATGCCTTCGGCCTGGTGGAGACAATAATAATAATAACTAGAAAAAGTGCCCTTCTGGGCACAGGTCTCCACCAGGAGGATAGGACTGTGTGAGATGTTTGGCAAAATGTTTAGGAGTAATATAAATAAGTAATATGTTTGCCTTTGATGGCAATTGGATGATTTGAGGCATTTTGTTCCAAAAATGTGTTTTGCAAAAATCAACCTGTTGGTGGCGCTATAACAGGCCAATGTGAAAAGGGTGGGATATATTCCTCAGCCTAGTAAGAAAATGTGTGAAAAATTTCACGTAAATTGCATGCTGCGTTCATGATTTGTTCAAAAGGGGGCAATGTTGCAAACTGTGAAAGCCAATTATAGCCAATTAGGATGGAATATGAAATATCGGACAGATCCAAGTTGAGCACATGGCCATAGAGATACTGTGTAACGATTTGTGAGATTTTTGGACAGAATCTGGAGGAGTAATATCAAAAAATGTGTTTTACAAAAGTCGGCCTCCTGGTGGCGCTATAAAAGGCAGATGCGGAAAATGCAGGTCAAAGGTTTGTCCTTGGCCTCTAGGGAGTGTGCATGCAACGTTTCACGCAGATCGGTGCAGTTTTAGGTAAAGAAATGTGAAAAGCTGCCTCATGGTGGCGCTATAACAGGCCGTTCTGGAAAATGTGGGGCAGAGGTTCATCGTTGGCATCCAGGGAGTGTGTGTGCAAAGTTTGGCATCGACCGGGTTATCGGTGCCGGAGATTAGCTGGTAACGGACGGACGGAAGGACGGACACACACACACACACACGGACGGAGTGCAAAACATACTCTCTCCCCATGCCTTCGGCCTGGTGGAGACAATAATAATAATAACTAGAAAAAGTGCCCTTCTGGGCACAGGTCTCCACCAGGAGGATAGGACTGTGTGAGATGTTTGGCAAAATGTTTAGGAGTAATATAAATAAGTAATATGTTTGCCTTTGATGGCAATTGGATGATTTGAGGCATTTTGTTCCAAAAATGTGTTTTGCAAAAATCAACCTGTTGGTGGCGCTATAACAGGCCAATGTGAAAAGGGTGGGATATATTCCTCAGCCTAGTAAGAAAATGTGTGAAAAATTTCACGTAAATTGCATGCTGCGTTCATGATTTGTTCAAAAGGGGGCAATGTTGCAAACTGTGAAAGCCAATTATAGCCAATTAGGATGGAATATGAAATATCGGACAGATCCAAGTTGAGCACATGACCATAGAGATACTGTGTAACGACTTTTGAGATTTTTGGACAGAATCTGGAGGAGTAATATCAAAAAATGTGTTTTACAAAAGTCGGCCTCCTGGTGGCGCTATAAAAGGCAGATGCGGAAAATGCAGGTCAAAGGTTTGTCCTTGGCCTCTAGAGAGTGTGCATGCAACGTTTCACGCAGATCGGTGCAGTTTTAGGTAAACAATGTAAAAAGCTGCCTCATGGTGGCGCTATAACAGGCCGTTTTGGAAAATGCGGGGCAGAGGTTCATCGTTGGCATCCAGGGAGTGTGTGTGCAAAGTTTGGCATCGACCGGGTTAACGGTGCCGGAGATTAGCTGGTAACGGACGGACGGAAGGAAGGACGGCCGGACGGACGGACGGACACACAAACACACACACACACGGACGGAGTGCAAAACATACTCTCTCCCCATGCCTTCGGCCTGGTGGAGACAATAATAAACTAAAAGTAGAAACCTGGGGCCTGTTCCACGAAACTTGGATTAACTAATCCAGGATTTAGGCCAAAACCAGGCTTTTTAAATCCTGGTCTTTACAGCCTGGTTGTCTCCACCAGGCCGAAGGCATGGGAGAGAGTATGTTTTGCACTCCGTCCGTCCGTCCGTGTGTCCGTCCGTCCGTGTGTCCGTCCGTGTGTCCGTCCGTCCGTCCGTCTGTGAACAGCTAATCTCTGGCACCGTTGGCTTGATCGCAGCCATACTCTGCACTGCACACACACTCCCTGAATGCCAGAGCTGAACCTCTGCCCCAAAGTTTTCACATTGGCCTGTTATAGCGCCACCAGGAGGCCGCTTTGTGCAAAACAAATGTTTTGACAGTACACCTACAGATTTTGTCCAAACATTACGCAAATTGGTACACAGTCTCTCTAGAGCCATTCAACAAAATGGGTCTTTCAGGTCAATCAGACTCCATCCTGATTGGCTAAGATTGGCTTCCAAAGTTCGCAGGAGTGCTCCGTTTCAAACAAAATGCTGCAAATCATGAACACATGGTGTGATTTCCGTGAAATTTTGCACGCACATTCCCATTAGGTTGAGGAAGAAATGCCACTTGAATATTTTCAACTCAGCCTCATGGTGGCGCTATAACTGGCTGATTTGTGTTTTTACCTATAACTGCACCGATCTGTGTAAAACCATGTATGCACACTCCCTAGAGGCCAAGGAAAAACCTTTGCCTGGAATTTTTCACTGCTCTTTATAGCGCCACCAGGAGGCCGACATATGTAAAACACATTTTCTAATATTACTCCTTCAGATTTTATCCAAATTACACGCAAATCGGTACACATGCTCTCCATAGTCATGTGATCATGTGATTTGTTTGATTTCTCATAATTATCCATCCTGATTGGCTACGATTGGCTTCTAAAGTTTTCAGGAGTAGCCCGTTTTGTACCCGTTTTGTACAAATTGCCACAACTCCGCAACGCAGCGTCCGATTGCGGTGAAACTGTGCATGCCTATTCCCACTACTAGGCTGAGGAAGAAATGCCACTTGACAGTTTTCAAATCAGCCTCATGGTGGCGCTACAACAGGCCAAGTCGCGTCACACACACACACACACACACACACACACACACACACACACACACACACACACACACACACACACACACACACACACACACACACACACACACACACACACACACACACACACACACACACACAAACAAATAAACATGTTTATATTACTCCTAAACATTTTGCCAAACATCACACACAATCCTATCCTCCTGGTGGAGACCTGTGCCCAGAAGGGCACTTTTTCTAGTTTATTCTGTTCCACTAAAGCCAAGCGAGGCTTAGAATGGGCGGATTTATCGAGCCAGGATCATAAAGCCTGGCTGAATGCAGAGCCTGGCTTTTTGTTTCTAGACCCATTCGGTGGAACACAGATTTACTGATCCTTCTTCTTCATGGGGTATTATGGCAGTTTGCATCATTAATAGTTGCATTACTGCCCCCTTCTGTATATCTCAGTATCATTACTAATCTATTCAAGACTGATACAAGGACTTAAGCTTCTAAAATAAATACTGCTGCTGTAATTAAGAGAACATACTCTCAACAGTGGATAGACTGAATGATTAACTACCCCAAAAATATAGTTTACATTTTACCACTACTATTAACTTAAAACAGAATTCTTAATATTGTAAGCATAATGATATTGTCGCATTGTGATATTTGGCCATAACTCCCTCCTCTGAGGGAGCTATACCTTTGGGGAAGGGGGTTGTTGTCCAGACAGGGGCCAGACTGGTGAACTGTGGGTCATGGGTTCAATAGTGGGTGAAACGTTACAATGGTAATATGTTGTAAAACAATGAGTAATGGTAATATTTAGTGGTTTTCACTTTTACAAAAAAAAAGATATATAATATAATATAATATAATATAATATAATATAATATAATATAATATAATATAATATAATATAATATAATATAATATAATATAATATAATATAATATAATATAATATAATATAATATAATAATATAATATAATATAATATAATAATTCTTCTTAACCGTGCACTTGCACGACAGCAAACCTATTCTGGGGAACATTCACCAAAAGCAGCTGATCTACAAGCTCACAAGCTGTCATGATGTTGTGCAGCCTATATATTTTGTTTTTTTGATTTTATATAGTGCTTAAATTAGTCCTTTAATGCAGACCGATAAAAATAAGGCAACATAAACCTATAATAATTGAATAAGTGTGGTTTGTGATCAGTTTGACTGCTTAATGAACAGTAAAGACATCAGGATTAGGTTAAACCTGGCTGTTAGCCTGGTCCGGAGCAGGCTAAATCCAAAGCATTAGTTTCCATGGTAACTAATGTAGCATCACTTTCATGAAACCGAATCAAGCCTCAACATATCCAGGTTAACTGGTTAAATTAATCTGGCAAGATTAACCAGTTTTCATGAAACCGGTTAATCGCTGATCCAGGATATATTAAGCCAGGATATCTGTTAAATCCCGGTTTAATCTCTAATCCAAGTTTCGTGGAACGGGCCCCTGGAGATACAAGTTTGCTTCCCAACAGACAGACAGCAACATGCACAAACGTTCCATAGACATAAGGACATCATCAGGATACAGTACGTACCGTGTAACTCTGTCATGCTGAAACACAGAAATAAATCCAGTTAGCAAGAGACAACACACAAATCATAAACACATTGTTGTATGAAAGCATTCTGTTCTGCCAGACATTTTTAGTATTGTATTTTTACTGAGAGGATCAAAGGGTTTGAGGCTGAAATAGTTTCCATGAGGGAGACAACAAACACAACAAAACTAAATGTTTTCAGTGAGTTAATACATGATGTTCTGATGTCAAATGAGCCTGGGGGAGGGGAGGGGGGTTGCATATCTTTGGTCCGACGTAATAACACAGTCCTACACGCATTATCCCAAACCCTAACCTAACCTAATCCTATAACTGCACGCGGAGGCCACAGTGAGTCTTAACCGGCCACGCATGTGTCTTAACCAGCAGCGCATGTCAGAGCCACGTCTGTCTTAACCATGTCTTAACCATTGCAATAAAAAAAAAATACATACATACATACATACATACATACATACATACATACATACATACATACATACATACATACATACATACATACATACATACATACATTCATTTAATATTTATAATGTATTAACCACCGCTCAGTGGTTATTGTTTTTCACTCCCTCCAAAGTCACGAGGAACCATTCATCACCAGAGGCCCTTCGGTAATGTACGTAGGTTCCACACAGAGATTCCAGACTGATATCTACCCAGTGATATATTAGTGTACGAAATACCCAGGAATAAATGGTATTATTAATACAGTATCGTACTGTGTGTACGAGTGTGCTCTATAAATAAAGTGGATTTGATCTGACAGGATTAAACGCATTATGCTAAAAATGAGAGGAATCCACCATTAAGTCTACATTCATATTTGGTAAGGAGATATTATCTGCACCGCACGCACGCACGCACGCACGCACGCACGCACGCACGCACGCACGCACGCACGCACACAGAGTCATTCCTCAGTGAATGTTTATATAACTGAGACAGAGCTGTGTGTCCTTATGTGGGCAAGCATGTGCTTAAAAGACACACACACACACACACACACACACACACACACACACACACACACACACACACACACACACACACACACACACACACACACACACACACACACACACACACACACACACACACACACACACACACACACACACACAGTGTCTCTCAAACAGAAGACAGATGAGCTCACATAAACAACATTGCAGGAGGTTCCCAAACTGTCTGAATGCAACAACGCATCACTTAACCCATTAAGACCTGTATATGATATATGGCCGCTGGAACACAGATTATTGCTTATTTAGTTTCGATTTTCCACACATTGAAAATAATGTAATCCACAAAACTAGCATATTTTGTATTGTTGATTTATTTCTACCATATAGAGCAGCTTTCATTCAACTTTGACCCCTCTGTCACATGGAACTATGGTTTTGTGCTGCTGCTGGCGTATAGTGATACTGGACACAAAAAATAGTTCCATGTGAAAGAGGGGTCAAAGTTGAATGAATATGTAGAAATAAATCAACAATACAAAATATGCTAGTTTTGTGGATTACATTATTTTCAATGTGCCCCCCAGACCCCCATCAATGACCGGAACTACTTTCACCAAAACCAGAGCAGAACTCCCACCAAAGGTATTCATTCAATGAATGAATACCTTTGCAACCACTATATTAATGGCAAGTATTTCCTACATGCAACTTTAAGTCCAAAAAATCTGAACTAGGAGTTTTGTACTTTCAAGGTCGGTGTCTATCTGACATATGAACATATGGGCTCTGCTTGTGTTGTGTTGTTGATGTTCATTGTGGCTTTGTTGACGTGTTGCCGTGGAAACAACACAGGTGCTACATGGACCGGTCCAAATACTTGTACTATGAAGTCAACAGAACAGACGAGAACAGCAGTGCTGAAGAGCGAGGATGCACCACTGTGTTTGGATTTGGAACGATTAACAGAAAGCATCCAGGCAGTCTCTCTCTCTCTCTCTCTCTCTCTCTCTCTCAATTAAATTCAAAGGAGCTCTAGGCATGAGAAAACATACGTTTACATTGCCAAAGCTCGCTCTCTCTCTCTCTCTCTCTCTCTCTCTCTCTCTCTCTCTCTCTCTCTCTCTCTCTCTCTCTCTCTCTCTCTCTCTCTCTCTCTCTCTCTCTCTCGCCTAGCAGCGTGAGGTATTGTGAGCTTGTAGATCTGTTTTCGGATAATGTTCCGCTCAGAAAAGGAATGCTAGGTTAACAAAAAGTTACTCCATGTTTGATGGATTGTCTTATTCTGTCATTGAACACAAGTGCACAACTAAAATGTAATTATCTTGATGGCATCGATCCAATGTAGAAAGAGTGATAGAACTATCAATCTCTCTCTCTCTCTCTCTCTCTCTCTCTCTCTCTCTCTCTCTCCCTCTCTCTCTCTCCCCCTCTCTCTCTCTCTCATATGTCAGCCACCATATCTCAAGAGAGCAATCTGTTGTGATTTGTAAGAGCAAACATTAAACCCACTAGAATGATTCAAACTCTTCAGCATCTCGTTAACAAGGATAAATAAGTCCACATTATGTGTGGTTTAACGAGGATTAAACCACTTCATTGTAGGGATTAAAAGTGCGTGTGGTTATAGTCTCAATGTGTTAGCCTAGAGCTCTTCTACAGCTGTCGAACACCTTATGGTTATTTAAATAACTCTCAGGTTGTCATTCATCACAGAGAAGCTAATAATATCACACCAACAAACGCTTAACCTCTAAATCGCAACACTTTACTGATTCATGCTCTATCATTACAATAAAGCTGTGTCTCAACACTTACACTTGAGACTCGACTTGGACTTGAGTCACACATTTGGACTTCAACGCCAATGACTTGTGACTTGACTTGAGCCCCCTCTCTTGACTTGAGATTCAGAGCCCTAGACTATTAACTTTCTTAAATAGTTCAAAAAGCCGATCTGCAAGCTCACAACGTGTCGATTGGTTATTTAATTGGCTATTTGAAGTATCTTAAAATGTTTTTTTTTTCTTTCAAAATAGTAAAAAAAGGCAAAGAAGTTTTGGGATAAGAGGTAAGACACCGGCAAAAATAGGGCCCTAAGTCTATTTTAAGTCACGTGATACCTTCCAACAAGCCCAGGACTGGTTTGGGACAAACAAACAAACAAAAAAGTTTATGACTTGGACTTGGGAACTCTCCACTCGCAAGCAAAGACTTGAGACTAGTCTTACATATTGCTAAACAGTGACTTTCTCTCTCTTCCAAGCATATCTGCCAGGGAAGTGTTTCCAGCTTCTCTGACATCATGGAAAGTTACTGCCTGATTCTAGCAGAAATGTGTCGTCAGAAGGAAAATGACACTTAACCTCTTACTTGGTGTAGTGCAAACAACCCATCTACATGCTTTACAACCACCATGTTTTACCCTAGCAACCACCTATGTATGTTACCATGGAAACCTCCTGGTATACCCTATAGCAGTAGCAATAGTTTTTTCGCTGCTTTGCGGTTACAATATTAACGCTTCTGCAGTTTATCTTCAGAAAAAGTGAAAGTGCTTCAGAGTACAATCTCCCTGCATCCGCTGGCACTCAAACGTTTTTGGCCGTGCACCCCCTGTTACCTCCTGACCTAGCTGACGCACCCCCCAACACTCGTTGTATTTGGCCGAAAAACGGTAAAAATTGCATCTCTATGCATCTCCTTACAACAGTGTTTTACCAAATGTTGCCGTTTGTGTTTAACACCATAAAACCGCCATTACCCTTTTCATGTCACGCACCCCCTAGAGGGCATCCGCACCACAAGGGGTGCACGCACTATGGGAACCCCTGCCCTATAGCAACCACTTCACTCCAGGCGGGCCTGCTTGTAGGCTCGGTATAGCCATGGCAACCCTCCCATGCCCCGGACCGGTGCTCAACACATTGGATGCCTAAAACGTGTATAAAGCAAATTAAACCGCGGGGTGCCTAAGACTTGTATACACATTTTAAGACGTTCATATCAAAATAAAATGCCTTTTCCAGATGTCCGCGCGGTCCACTTCCTGTTTAAAAGCAATCTCTAAACCCTTTTTTCTCTGAATCTAGGCTGCATCCGGGGTGATTGAACAGAATGGGGACGTTCTGGGCTCATTTCAGTTTTTTCGCTGCATTGCGGTTACAATATTAACGCCTCTGAACTTAAGATAAATAAAGTATATTAGCGGGATTTAGAAATTGGAATTGTGCTTCCTGCTTTTTGGGAAACGGAAAAGTAAAAGTGCTTCGGAGTAAAAGCTCCCTGCATCCGCTGGCACTCAAGCGCCATAGCGCTGGAGGACTTTAGTGCTCATCGTGCTCTGCATCTGGCATCAGCAGCCGAGATGCCCGGACGGCTGGCATAGCCGTCCGGGCATCTCGGCTGCTGATGCCACCCGCCTGACAGCGTGTTGCGGGTTTGACTCCCGATCCCGACGACCTTTGCTGCGCGTCACTCCCCCATCTCTCACTCTCTCTCTCTCTCCCTATTTCCTGTCAGTCTACCGTACCTATCAATAAAAAGTACTTATCTTTAAAATATCTCTGCATTCCCATGCAGACTGTCCCAGGCTGTCCCCCTTCTTCCCGTCCTGCTTTTATTAAAAAAATCACACCTGTGTGAAGTGAGGGGCGCTCTTATCATCGTACATCATCATGCATCATATCATACTGGCCAATCAGAATGCCTGTTGCCTGTGATTGGTTGGCTGATTTGCTCGTCTACATATGACGTACATTTTTCCGGAATTTTACCTAATTTCTCATTGTCAATGGCAAATCTTGAGACGTGTGAGGAGAAAAGCTGTATATAGGAGGGGCAGGCGCCCCTCAAAAAATCACCACCGTGTGAAGTGAGGGGCGCTCTTGTCATGATGCATCATCAGACATCATCTCATGAACAACTGAATGTATGTGATTGGTTGGTTAAATTTACGTCATATTTGGTGGACATTTGACTTAATTTCTTTCTTTTCATTGTCAATGGCAAATATTGAGACAAACTTGTGTGAACTGAGCGGTGCTGTGCGTGCGTGCGTGCGTGCGTGCGTGCGTGCGTGTGTGCGTGTCCAATGCGACCCCAATTAGCTGACTGCTCAATGTGAATGGCCCCAATGATCTGCAGGGGTCAATAGGTGATACAAACCATTCCATGCTCAGACAAACCTACACACAAAGCCCTTTATTGTGAGCGCTTAGCACCGCTCAAACAATCTCCTGAACATACGACCAAGATGTGGCATCGTTTTACCTCAGCAACCACATACTACACCCAGGCCCTATAGCAACCACCTGTTAGACCCTAGCAACC
Organism: Electrona antarctica; assembly: GCF_951216825.1. Taxonomy (NCBI): domain Eukaryota; kingdom Metazoa; phylum Chordata; class Actinopteri; order Myctophiformes; family Myctophidae; genus Electrona; species Electrona antarctica. The sequence goes on along the minus strand of NC_136807.1, from coordinate 14,416,907 downwards.
ACCCCAGCAACCACAGGTTAGGCCCTAGCAACCTAGACCTTAGCAACTGGCCTTATTGTGAAGTTCTTGGTTATACTATATGTACTTTATATACTCTTATTCTGAAGTTCTTGGTTATACTATGTACTTTATACTCTTATTCTGAAGTTCTTGTTTACAATATGGACTTTATATACTCTGAAGTTCTTGGCGGTAGGGCTAGGGTTATAATAGGGACTTTATAATACTCTTACTCTGAAGGTCTTGGCGGTAGGGCTAGGTTTATAATAGGGACTTTATAATACTCTTACTCTGAAGTTCTTGGCGGTATAGGGCTAGGGTTATAATATGGACTTTATACTCTTACTCTGAAGGTCTTGGCGGTAGGGGAGGGTGAAGACGGAGGCGACTCAGACAGAGTTTTCCTGCTGCTTCGAGGCTGCAGATCCTTGGAGCTCCGTCCGTAGTAGGTGGACATGACTCCGTCTGTCTGCCTATACAACAGCTCAGAGATCCTTATACCTCCAACCACTTGGTCAGCAGATCACCTGGGAATCCAACACTGCGTACGTACGCTGACAGATCCTCCACCACCAGAGTGGATCAGATTTGACAGCAGAAGAACGTTCCACTAGAACGTTCACAGAGGCTCATATACGTCCACCAGATCAGGTCCAGAATGCTGGGAGAGCAGAGGAATATGTGCTAGAAGGTTCAGAGCATCCGACAGGACCTTCAGAGAGTCTCATCAGAGCAGACCAGCTGAGGTGCAGAACATTCCTCAAGAGCCTCTTTTAGATGGTTCATCTCCAGCATACACCCGATAACAGATCAGAACAGGTCCATGCAGCGTCAGACAAGAGCCGCTGAGCTCCAGGGATCCACCAGAGTGAAGATCAGATGCGATCCAAAGCTCAAAGCCTCGTGGCTCTACATCAGATTGAATGCTTCATCATCTCAAGAAGGTCCTCCTGGGCTTTGCCTCCTCCACACCAGATCTATACACATATAGATCTAAAATTCCACCAGACGAGAAATTACGTAGATCAGACGGAGAGCATGCAGACGATGTTGGATCTCCTCACCAACAGCAGGTGTAAAGTCCAGAGGAAAAGGTGCAGAGGAGTTCCAGACTCTCCTCCTCTCCAGAATCGTACGGGAATGATGAGCGGGTCAAAACGAGAAGAACAGAGACTTAAAAAAGCTCTTTGGATATCAAGGTTTTATCCTTTCCACTTCCCAGCCTGTCGGTGCTGAGGTTTTTTAACATGACGTGAAAAGAGTTTGTAACTTTTTTTTCTCCAGAGAGCAACTGAGCTGCTTACAGTCCAGAGGGAGAGAAGTTTATGACGCTCTCCCAAACGAGAGTTCTGTTTTCACCCAGAGATACACGCGCTTTTTACATCTCCTCCCTCCTGCTCGCTCTCGCTCTCTCTCTCTTTCTCTCTCTCTTTCTCTCTCTCTCTCTCTCTGGCAGACAGACTCAACAGCACGGAGTTCTAAACTGGTCCGGTGATGATAAGAGAGAGGGTGGGCTCTGTGTGTGTGTGTGTGTGTGTGTGTGTGTGTGGGGGGGGGGGGGTTCCATCATCTGAACGAATGGAACTTAAAGTATGCACTAGAACCATGAAGTTTACAAACTAAATGACATGCATTCAGAGAGAGAGAGAGAGAGAGAGAGAGAGAGAGAGAGAGAGAGAGAAAGAGATAAAGAGAGAGAGAGAGAGAGAGGTTAAATTGCCGTTTTAGCCCGTTTTTCATGCAAAACAAATGCTTGCAATGGATGTAGAATCATGAAAAGCCCCTATAGTTTGACCTGACATTTAGTAAATCTTGCCTGCATATAGATTAATGGTACCCCAACTTTCAGCAGCTGTCACAGACTCCCCTATTAGGGAAACTGGATTTCAGTCTTTGTGAGATGACTGTGTTATTAGTGTCACAGCCCCTGTAGTCTGGCCTGTGGGTGTGTATGTATCCCCCTGTCTGTCTTTCCACAGTGCACGCACGCGCACACACACACGCAAACACGCAAACACGCGCACACACACGCGCAGGCCAACAGTTTAATCTCATACTTGAGCCAATGAGAACTGGAGCTTTTCTGGAGCTTATCTTCAATAATATGTCAGTGTGATTGATGGCGAGAAAATACTGTGAACTTTATGCTTTGATCCGTTTTGACTTTATATGGAAAACAATCAGTTCCAATCTTACAGTGGTGGGGAAAAGTATTCACTTTTTTATTTTACTCAAGTATAAAAGTATCAATCGTTAATTTAAAGTCTGTAATTACATTTTTACTTGAGTAAAAGTGCAAAAGTATTGGCATCAAAATGTACTTAAACTGCCAAAAGTAGAAAGTAGCCTACTCATTATTCAGAGGGTCCCATTTCACAAGTTTTCAAATGTATAAAATGTAGAGAAATCATCTGAAAATAGCAGATATACAAGCTCACAACGTGTTGCGTCGTGATGCATTGTGAGCTTGTAGATCTGCTATGTTCAAATATCTGAGCCATCCTAAACTAAACTAAACCCTGTCGTCTACTCTGAGCCATCCTAAACTAAACTAAACTAAACCCTGTCTTCTACCCTGAGCCATCCTAAACTAAACTAAACTAAACTAAACCCTGTCTTCTACCCTGAGCCATCCTAAACTAAACTAAACTAAACTAAACCCTGTCTTCTACCCTGAGCCATCCTAAACTAAACTAAACTAAACTAAACTAAACTCAACTAAACCCTGTCTTCTACCCTGAGCCATCCTAAACTAAACTAAACCCTGTCTTCTACTCTGAGCCATCCTAAACTAAACTAAACTAAACTAAACTAAACTAAACTAAACTAAACTAAACTAAACTAAACTAAACTAAACCCTGTCTTCTACTCTGAGCCATCCTAAACTAAACTAAACTAAACTAAACTAAACTAAACTAAACTAAACTAAACTAAACTAAACTAAACCCTGTCTTCTAACCTGAGCCATCCTAAACTAAACTAAACTAAACTAAACTAAACTAAACTAAACTAAACTAAACTAAACTAAACTAAACACTGTCTTCTAACCTGAGCCATCCTAAACTAAACTAAACTAAACTAAACTAAACTAAACTAAACTAAACTAAACTAAACTAAACTAAACTAAACTAAACTAAACTAAACTAAACCCTGTCTTCTAACCTGAGCCATCCTAAACTAAACTAAACTAAACTAAACTAAACTAAACTAAACTAAACTAAACTAAACTAAACTAAACTAAACTAAACCCTGTCTTCTAACCTGAGCCATCCTAAACTAAACTAAACTAAACTAAACTAAACTAAACTAAACTAAACTAAACTAAACTAAACTAAACTAAACTAAACTAAACTAAACTAAACTAAACTAAACTAAACTAAACTAAACTAAACTAAACCCTGTCTTCTACCCTGAGCCATACCAGACTTTCAAAGTGTGTTAGAATCAGGTGGGTCATGGTCTTTAGGCCGAGAAGTGTGTGTGTGTGTGTGTGTGTGTGTGTGTGGTCAGTTTCTATGTGACTGTGTTTGATCACACAGCTCAGCTCAGTGCTGTGAACCTATAACTATAAAAGGAAGCTAGCAGGGGAATGTGTCTCTCTCTCACACACACACACACACACACACACACACACACACACACACACACACACACACACACACACACACACACACACACACACACACACACACACACACACACACACACACACACACACACACACACACACACACACACACACACACACACACACACACACACACACACACACACACACACACACACACACACACAATGAAAGGAATGCAACAGTATGAGTTGGTCTCTGTAAATCTGGGAGGAGGAGGGCTCTCCTCTAGCTTTCTTTGCCTCTGGGGGTCCCTGACTGGCACAAATAGGCCTGAGGCCGCTTCTAAAAACGCCTTCTCTAAATCCTGACCTAACTCTTCTGAAAAACTTCTAATATTTATATAGCAGCATCATATTTTTTTTTATTTTTGAATACTGTCACTCATTCTTGAGATAAGGGACAAAACCTTTTTCAAATCAGATTTTATTTTATTTTAAGAACCATTCAAATGAAATGGATGTATTTGTAGACACAGGTCTCAACTACCAATCTTGAGAAGGAACAGGTTTTTCGCACAACATTTATTTCTAAAATGGGACATTTATGCACTTTATAACTGATTTATGTCAACTCCGTCAGACACACTAAAATCCCTTTTATTTTAATTTGATAATTTCAACAATACTATAAAGTCCTCAGTTATCTTATAATGGCTTTTAGTAGTCAAGTTAAGTAATACAATTAATTTAATATTGTTTTATTCCAATATCACACTATTATGAAATATCCCATTTCTCAAATCCTTCATTTTCAACCTTTACTTTCAATATTATAACATAAAAACCATGTTAAAAAAAATAAAAAGCATCATTAAGTAGTATTTCAGTTGGTGTTTCAATACATAAGCACAAAATATTTGACATTGAATCATCTATTTCTTTGGAAATTAACAAAAACATCATGTGACCAACGTCTGACGGAGTTGACGGACATCTGACGGAGTTGACAAGTTGAACTGATTTAGGTTCTAGACCACCTAGGATCTTGATTCTGGTAACTAATCCCACATTTTCAAGGATGAGGAATACAGTGGTACTATTTAGATTTGCCCTGTGACCATGGCAGCCATTTTTCAAAATGGCCGCCACCTGCTGTTACTTTACAATAACTCAAGTTCTACACCACCTAGGATCTTGATTCTGGTGACTAATCATACATTTTCAAGGATGTGGGATACATTGGTACTATTTAGATTTGTCCTGTGACCATGGTAGACATTTTTCAAAATGGCCGCCAACTTTCTGTTATTTCCCAATAACTCAAGTTCTACACCACCTAGGATCTTGATTCTGGTGACTAATACTACATTGTCAAGGATGAGGAATACAGTAGTAGGCCTACTATTTAGATTTATCCTGTGACAATGGCAGCCATTTTCAAAAATGGCGGACCTGCTATTATTTTACCAATTAGTCAGGGAATATTATCAGAATGTCAAATCTGGGAATACATTTCTTACCAAGACTTTTCTTGTTTGTAAAGGTGTCTACTAACATATCCCACATTGGTTTCAATTGAACCACCCTAGGGGAATTTTTTACAGCTGCTGAAAGTTGGGTACCATCAACAACCAATATAAGGCTAAATGTTCTAATTTTCATTATGCTTTAAGTAGCATGTGGCATGTCAAACGAGGGGGTTTTCATGATTCTGAATCCATTCCAAGCATGGACAAGTCAAAGGCCATAAAGCCCACCTACTGTAATGTCCTGTCAGTAGCAACTCAACCTGCACCTGAAATAAGCCCTGACCCCTCCCAGAGAAAGTTCATCCTTGAAAATGTAATGATTAGTCGCCAGATCCAAGATCCTTGGTGGTCTAAAACTTGAGTTATTGGTAAAATAACAACAGGTTGGTGGCCATTTTGAAAAACAATGGCTGCCATGGTCACAGGACAAATCTAAATAGTACCACTGTATTCCTCATCTTTTAAAATGTATGATTACATTGATTAGTCACCAGAATCAAGATCCTACGTGGTCTATAACTTGAATTATTGGTAAAATAACAGCAGGTTGGTGGCCATTTTGAAAAACAATGGCTGGCATGGTCACAGGACCAATCTAAATAGTACCACTGTATTCCTCATCTTTTAAAATGTATGATTAGTCACCAGAATCAAGATCGTAGGTGGTCTAAAACTTGAGTTATTGTAAAATAACAGCAGGTGGCGGCCATTTTGAAAAATGGCTGCCATGGTCACCACGAGACAAATCTGTGATGGCCCTATAGCCAAAAATGTTCCTTAAGGCATGCTCTAACTGTCTGCCAAATTAGAATACTTCCCATTATTCAAAAACTATAATTTTATTGTTTTGGGAACACTTTTGTCAACTCTTTGTTTTCATCTTAACCCTCTGTAGTACAATTTATACATTTCGTTTTTCTTCAGTTGTTAGCTAAACCTAACCCTAAACTAAAATACTAAACATTATTTTGGAATTCTTAACAAAGATCATAATAATGTCCTGACGGAGTTGACATGTAAAAGCTGTGACCACATTGATATCAACATTGTTTGTTTAAAATATCAAACAATTGAATGCTTGTCAGACCAGGTGCTCCACTGTTGCAACAAATATAAACAGGACTTGGAAAAGGAGTCTTCAGGCTAAATCTGTCGACAATATTTTCTGATTAATTTAAGACTTTAAAAAAACCTGACGGAGTTGACGGAGACGTGGGACACACATTTGATATGAGATATTTAATTTAAAATATAAATTAAAATTAACTGTGTATATTGTTTGCTATGTTGTTGACAATCTACTTTCATTTAGTATGTATATTTATGTGATTGTGACAGTATTAGACACTTTTTTGGCAGTTTGAAATTGTGACAACTTGCTGGGGACAGGCTAAATACAGCCCTTTTTGGGTACAGTGCCTGCTTTTAACTAATTTAGATGGCATATGAAAAAATATATAATGAAATTAATGGCATAATAATACACAACTGTATTACATTTAACTTTGCAAGTGCTTTTATTTTTATGAATTAATTTATTTTTAACATAAATAAGGCTCTTATGTGTGGGACATGTTTTTTCCACTTTTGTCCCTCATCTCAAGAATGAGTGCTGTACATATAGGCCTACTGTACAGAACCCAAAAAATTGGTTCCCGGCCTGAAGGGGTAAAACACTGTCATTGACTTTTGACTTTTTGAAAACCACTGTAAAGGTAAATGGGGCATTTATATAGATCTAGTGACTTTATCGGAAGCGCTTTATTAGATTGTGCATTACATTCACACATTCACACACCGATGGCGGAGGAAACCATGCAAGGCAGCACCCTGCTCATCGGGAGCAAGTAGGGGTTCAGCGTCTTGCTCAAGGACACTTTCTCTAGGGGAGCCCGGGATCGAACTGGGAACCTCACGGTGTGCCATCTGGCTGCTCTACCGGCCACTCTACCCCTGATCCACTGCATGCCGCCTAATGTCTTAGAGGCTATAGTGAAGCAGATCACACTCACACACTTTATCCCAATATGGTATGGAATGTAGCCTATATACCTCTGAGTCATGCGATGGCCTTATGGGGGGAGAATTTACTGTAGTACGTACTACACAATTTGGGGGTACATTTACTTTACATTAGTATTTAGATTCTTTCTTTATTTTGTATACCTTGAACTTCTAATAAAATATCTTTGTTTTTCTTATACTGTGTCATTGCTATAGTACTTTTACTTTATTTTCATTACTATTACTATCACTATTGTTATTATTAAGGGTGAACTGCATCAAGTAAACATCAACTATTTCATATCTTGTAGTTTTCTTTCCCACAACAAGGAAAGCACATTCTACAATCCTTTAGCACCATCTAGTGGTAATTAAAGAGAAACACCAGAATGGCTTTCATGATGAATAGGCCTAATAGTCCAGCTGCTTAGCTCCAATATATAAAGGAATCGTTCAGTTTGTGATAAAAGCATGAAATCTGGTACACATATAGCCAAGGGCATCCCAAACATAATTGGATGTGGAGGCATCCTGAATTTTCAACATGGCACCCATGGCAGCCATTTTTCATAATGCCACCATTGACATCCTATTATAAGGCAATATTTTCTAAATTTCCTTATGCTTTAAGTAGCATGTGACATATCAAACTAGGGGGTTTTCATGATGCTGAATCTATTCCAAGCATTAGTTTTGCATAAAAACACTCATTGGGCTAAATTTGGCGATAGCAACTTGCCCAACTGTGCTGATGTCAGCACATTTGGGCAAGTTGCTATGGCCAAATTTAGCCCAATTTGGCCAATTAGCCCGAACTAATGCTTGGAATGGATTTAGCATCATGAAAACCCCCTAGTTTGATATGTCACATGCTACTTAAAGCATAAGGAAATTTAGAAAATATTGCCTTATAATAGGATGTCAATGGTGGCATTATGAAAAATGGCTGCCATGGGTGCCATGTTGAAAATTCAGGATGCCTCCACATCCAATTATGTTTGGGATGCCCTTGGCTATATGTGTACCAGATTTCATGCTTTTATCACAAACTCAACGATTCCTTTATATATTGGAGCTAAGCAGCCATTTAGAATTTGACCTCTCCCGGGCCTCAGAGGTCAAATCAGACTTGACTCCACATCTGAAAATACACCTCATGGTATCATCTAACTATGGTAAAAGTTTCATGCTTTTTTGAAAAAGTGCACAATTTTTTGGTAATCCGCTGTACTATAATAGTTCTGCTTGATCATGTCGTCTTGCGTAGCCAGATCTCCAAATGTTTGTAGAGTCTGGAACTACACCTCCCGAAACCTGAGTAATCTGTTTGTCATTTCCTTTCACGAAAATATATTTAAAAATTAGACCTTATTTTTGAGGGGCGCTAGCCTCTCCTATATACAGGTTTAATGTTTGTTTTTAGTTCAATGTTTGTTTTAAAAACACCACTGACAATGAAGAGAAATTAATGTTTGTTTTAGTTCAATGTTTGTTTTAAAAATGCCATTGACAATGAGGGAAAATGTACGTTATCTTGTCCCTAACACAAACATTAAATGCCATTAACAATACAGAGAATGTAATGTTTAATTGTTTTGACACAGTTTGTTTTACATCATCATTACATCACCTAATCATAGAATTCCCTCCTCGATGTTGTAAGATGATAAGAGCGCCCCTCACTTCACACGGGTGTGATTTTTCCTTTCCATTCTGTAAGCAAGCTATATGCTTCAGTTATTTTGATTGATATTAAGATATATTTGCGCGACTCTAAAGACTAAATGGACCGGAAACATTTGAAATTTGTGAGAGGCTACAGTCTGGCCATGCGAGACTATAGCTTGATGATCATATCTGTGTGGTCTTGTAACTCTAATTATATCTACATGCCTGTATGGTCTTGTAACTCTAATTATATTTACATATCTGTGTGGTCTAGATTAAATTAGATAGATTTGACGTCATGCAGGAAAAACAATTAATGTCATGTTCATTGAAGAAGCGTCAAGGATACAAACACAAGAAAGTCTTTCGACTTATTTTCATTGCAGTCCAAGACAAAGTCCAAGACAAACAACAGAAACTACATACAGGCAGACATGTACAGAAATTAAATAAAACAATCAAGATCTACACTACCTACAGCATCAATACATAAACACATTACTAATATATTTCAACATATACGATTCGGCAACATTTCCTAAAAGCCATGCATTGACCCTTAATTGTCTTAAAAAGATGATGGCTGCTGATGCTCTTTATGTTCAGGGGTAGCGAGTTCCAGCTTACTGCTAGTATTATGTCCATTAGCTCTAATTATAGTCTAGATATATCTGTGTGGTCAGTAATAGTCAGTAGGACTTGACCTAGGGGTGTAATGGTGATCTTTTCTATGCACAGCTTTGTGTGTTTGTGTGTATGAGCACGGAATGTGGTGATTTGATTGGCTGATCTATGATGATGCATGATGATACGAGCGCCCCTCACTTCACACAACTGTGTGATTTATTTACTGGCGGAACGCTATTTTAATCATGTCATGTGCACATTATAGACAGTCTGATAGATCAAACTATAGACTACATACCTGTGTGGTCTTGTAGCTCTGATGTTGTAGCTCGGTGTCAAAGGTCATCTGAGCAGTGGCTCCACCAATAGGATTGTGGTTTTCATCTCTCCATTCATCGAGCGACTGGACTATGAATTATGTTAATGAAGCAAATGAATGACTGGACAGTTAATTATGTTGACATTTTATGTAAATGTATTTTAAAACAACAGATCTGTTGAATGTTGAGCTCCATTTATAATCCCATCTCACAACAGTGTGTGATGCAAAACATTATAGTTCTCAACATGTGGGCCGGGGGCCCACTGGTGGGCCGCGAGGGTATTGCAAGTGGCCGTCCGAAGAGATTGTATTAACATTTTATGGGAAAGGCGTCAAAAGGCGATCTGTGGCATGGAATGCCAGGCATTTCTTCGGGCACCCTTTAACCCATGCCAGGCAAAATCTACAAAAAAGGACCCAGAGAGGACCCTGTGAAACGGCTCGTGAACCAGAAGTATTATTTTTTAAGATATTTTTTTGTGGCTTTTGCCTTTATTTTTTATTTTTTTATGGAGGGATAGGTATACAGTAGGCTGACATGGAAATGGGGAGAGATGGGGGGTGACATTAAGGGCCGTCGGGATCGGGAGTCGAGCCCGCGGCACACTGCCGGACTGGATAACCAGCCAAGGTGCCCAGACGGCTACGCCAGCCGCCTGGGCCTCCTCGCATTAATTTTTAATTGAGCTCCTAACATCGTGCCTCACCTCATATCACCTCATCTTAGCCTTAATTCGGAGATAAACACTGCGAACAATCACCGCCATTACAGGAGTCTATGGGAGCAAAACAATAAACGAGTGGACCATTGCACATAGCGATGAGGCACGATACTATGTGGTAAATATAACATGAGTTATAGCCTATACTACTATAAAGACCGTAAACTGTAAATACACAGGATTGTCATTAAAGTGCTGTGTTATATAGACCGTAAATGTACGGTTATGGCTCAAAACATTCATAATTATAAAGAAATATGTATATATATGTTCTATGGCAGCTCAAACAAAAATACTCGCTCAAATCTTGACGTATTTACAAACGGTTTGATTTATTACACGTTATCAACGTGGCTATGATTTTTTTTATATGCAGGTTTAATGTTTGTTTTAAAAACGCCATTGACATGGGTGTGATCTTTTTATATATATCATATAAAAGCATATAATTATGCGGACGTCTCTGGTGTTTATAACAAACCAAACAGTTTGAGGAAATTGAGCAAGTTATGCATGCCCCATAGACACAATGTTATGAGCGGACGAGCGACCTGAAGCAAGATGGCTGCCACGTAGCGACGTCCCCATTGGCCAGCAGTGCGGGCGAGCCATCTAGCTTCATACTTCCGCATGTGTCACAAAAGGGGTTCGGTAGGCTAATCAGAGGTGGCCTCCCTCTTTCCAAGAGGCACTTGCTTTGGCAATGTAAACGTTTGGTTCCACATGCCAATAAAGCTACTTTGAATTCCCGGAAAACACGCGCTGTGATTGGTCAGTAGGCAGCGTGCCTTCCGCACTTCCGCCTCCCTTTTTTACAGGTCACTCCAATTAACTTGTTCCAATGAACTGCAGCAGCGAATTAAATATCCAGGTTTTTGAGGGGAGCTAGCCCCTCCTATATTCAGCTAGTGTTGATTTTAGTCCTACACAAACATTAAATTCCCATTGACAATGAATGGAGAATTTTACGTCCTATAGTGTCTGAGCAAATAGTCATAGTGTCTATTTTACGTCATGATGATGTACGATGATAAGAGCGTCCCTCACTTCACATGCGGGTGTGATTTTTATATAGATCTATGGGCCTATACTATGACCCAGGGCAGGTTGAGAACCTGGTTTAAGCATTATATCTCTTTACTGACCTCTGCTGGTGAGACTGCAGCAGTGCGGTCGGACGGAGCGTTGACTGGTTTTGATGTTCCCCTCCTGAACAAGAGATGACACCAATTAAATCAATTAGTTAGCATCACTATGCAACTTTATTTTAATGAATAAAATGCAATTTTTGTGTGTGTTAATACAGTATAACTTATAATACAATCTGTATGGTAGAGTGATGTGTTAATACAGTATAAGTTATACAATCTGTATAGTGTGTTAATACAATATAAGTTATACAATCTGGTAGAGTCCCAAACTCTTCTCCCTTCTGGCTCCAAAACTATGGAATGCACTTCCCATTACAGTCAGAACTGCAGCCTCACTCCCAATCTTCCGCCGTAGTCTGAAAACCCACCTCTTCAGACTCCACCATGGCCCGTAGCACTTGCCCTAGCCTAGCCCCTTAGATAGCACATTATGTAGACTTAGATAGTATTTTAAACAGACTTATAGCTTGTTACGTAGACAGCTCTAGAATTGCATTTTATGTAGTCATAGCACTTTATAGTACACATGTATAATATATTATATAGTATAGTATGTATAATTTACATAGATACTCCACTGTTACGTTCTTAGTTTACGCATGATTCATGATAACTACTTTTTATATATGTGATGTATGCCATGCTTTTGTTATTGCTTAATGTAAATCGCTCTGGATTAAGAGCGTCTGCTAAATGCCTAAATTGTAAATTGTTAATTGTAATACAATATATTACTTATTCAATATGTATGGTAGAGTGTGTTAATACAATATAACTTATACAATCTGTATGGTTAGGTAGTGTGTTAATGAAAGCCTGTCTCACCTCATCCAGTTTGCACCACGATGGTCCGGGTCCCTTTGGTTCCTTCGGTCCCGTTGGTCGCTGTGGTCCTGTTGGTTCTGCGGACTCTGTCGTGACTCCTTTGTCACCGAAGTACGTTCCCCTCAGACAGGCGGCCCCGCTGTCTGTCTGTCTGCTCTCTGTCTGTCTGTCTGCAGGCACACTGTAGGCATTGTGAGCTGCTTTCAACTCTGTCAGAGTCACTCCCTGTAGAGGTGAAAATGTAAATGATGATAATGTTACAGTGAAATCGAGAAAAATGGAATGGGGGCGCCCGTTTATCTGGCACGGGAGGCTGCGCCCGGGTCGGGTCCCTTTGAGTCCCACCCCACCTGTGTTGATCTGCGTGTCTGTCCGGCATGTAGCGTAGTGTAGTGTTGCATTGTGGGTAGTGTATTGTTCCTGTGTTAATCTGCGTCTGTCTGGCGTGTACTCTATGGTGTAGCATAGTGGTCGGGGCGACTGTGGCTCAAGAGGTAGAGCAGGTCGTCCAATGATCCATGGGTTGGCGGTTCGAATCCCGGCTCCTCCTGTCTACATGTCGAAGTGTCCTTGGGCAAGACACTGAACCCCAAATTGCTCCCGATGTGCTGGTTGGTACCTTGCATGGCTTTCGCCGCAATCGGTGTATGAATGTGTGTGTGAATGGGTGAATGTAATGCACAATCTATGTAAAGCGCCTTGGATAAAGGCGCTATATAAATGCACCATTTACCATTTATTTAGTGGTGCATTGTGGGTAGTGTAGTGTGGTGTACCTCTGTTGATCTGCGCGTCTGTCTGGCATGCCGAGATTTGGCCTTCCTCTGAGACTCCGCCTCCTCATCTCTGACTGGAGGCAAATAAGACCTGGTGATGTCATAACATACCGTAAATAATGTAATATACGACCTGTTGATGTCATAATATACCGTAGCCTCGGAGACTGCATGCTTTCGTTTTCACAAGAAAAAGAAAAGCCTGCAGGTCAAACGAGACACATGCATTTCCTGGTCTAGGAGTTGTAGTGAACTACAGTGGCGTCGCTACAAATTTAGTGACGTCAGTGTTCTCTGCTGTTTTCTACCAGGGAGGGGACATTGAGGGGAGGGGATCATGGTGATACGTTGATTCGTGATACGTTGACTAATGTGAGATAAATAATAAAATACATTCATGAATAAAATGTGCTGTTCACTTCAGAAGTACCTCCATAGTACTATTGCTTTTTAATGTTTGGAGTCTGGTGTTCCACCAGGTCCTGTGATTTCTGCAGGTGTGACTGCAGTGAATGCAAAACCACACCCACCTGGGTAAAACACAGGTAGGAAAGTGAATGCTCTATGGTAATTAGGATGCAAATTAGGATATGTGGGGCATCTACCTATGACAATTTGAATGAACTGGCACACCCCTTCAAGTTACGAGGATTTGGATTCATCATCATAAGAACATGCTTACGAACAATTACGAACAATTCTGCCTTCATGAATCTGACAAACTTATTGGTGCATGAGGCCCAGTGTGTGTAGATTCTGTTCATACCTACAAACAAATCACAGCTAAGAAAACATTGAGGGATCCCAAAACCATCTTAAAAACTTCCTAAGTGGGTCTAAGAACAAATCCCCCCTGAATAACTTATTAAGAACGGTTGGCACATGAGGCCTATTGTACTTAGTTACTTTCCACCACTGGTTACTTAGTGGTTGATAGCAGGATGTGCTGAGTCAGCGTCACATCCATCACAGACAGTGAGTGCTTCCTGCTTTTACTGCCCATCGATCTGCCTCTCTAAAGCACGGACTCACCACCACCTAGTAATAGTATCCACGGCAACCATCGATCTGCCTCTCTAAGCGCGGTCTCACCACCACCTAGTATCAAGCATGCAGAGAGACAGTGGGCAGTATTATGCGTGTCTTAAGCACCAGGTCTTATTACTTAACTTAAGACCTGGAGGCGTGATCAATGCCATTTGGCTATTCTGAGTGGCCAAACAGCATTGACCACGCTTCCAGGTCTTAAGTTAAGTAATAAGACCTGGTACTTAAGACACGCATAATACTGCCCAGTGTAGTGCAGTGGCGTATCTACAATAAGGCGAGGACAGGCAGCCGGCTGTCCAAATCCATTTCTGCCTGGCCAAAATCCATACACTGAGAAAAAAGAGAGGACAAACACCAGACCTGAGAACTATTATTTATTGGGCAGCTGATTGGCCGTTGCGCATAGAGCGCGACCCTCAATCACCCATTGGAATGCAAATGCATGCCTTTCATCTTGCCTGCCCAACATGTAATTCCTGGAAACGCCTCTGGTGTAATGTCTCAGTAAACTATAGGATCATAGAATGCAGAGAGACAGTGTAGTGTCTCAGTAAACTATAGGATCATAGAATGCAGAGAGACAGTGTAGTGTCTCAGTAAACTATAGGATCATAGAATGCAGAGAGACAGTGTAGTGTCTCAGTAAACTATAGGATCATAGAATGCAGAGAGACAGTGTAGTGTCTCAGTAAACTATAGGATCATAGAATGCAGAGAGACAGTGTAGTGTCTCAGTAAACTATAGGATCATAGAATGCAGAGAGACAGTGTAGTGTCTCAGTAAACTATAGGATCATAGAATGCAGAGACAGTGTAGTGTCTCAGTAAACTATAGGATCATAGAATGCAGAGAGACAGTGTAGTGTCTCAGTAAACTATAGGATCATAGAATGCAGAGAGACAGTGTAGTGTCTCAGTAAACTATAGGATCATAGAATGCAGAGAGACAGTGTAGTGTCTCAGTAAACTATAGGGTCATAGAATGCAGAGAGACAGTGTAGTGTCTCAGTAAACTATAGGATCATAAAATGCAGAGAGACAGTGTAGTGTCTCAGTAAACTATAGGATCATAGAATGCAGAGAGACAGTGTAGTGTCTCAGTAAACTATAGGATCATAGAATGCAGAGAGACAGTGTAGTGTCTCAGTAAACTAGGATACCAGGTCAACAATGAACCTGGCATCTGTCTGAACAACATACTATATCACAGTCCGTATGGTCGTCAAGGCTAGATCACATGCTATGGGCTGAGCTGGAGTCGGAATCCATGCTGGATCAATATTTATAACACACACACACACACACACACACACACACACACACACACACACACACACACACACACACACACACACACACACACACACACACACACACACACACACACACACACACACACACACACACACACACACACACACACACACACACACACACACACACGGTTGCGTGAGGGTGTAGTGCGCTGTGAGCTTGTGGATCGACTAATTTCATCACACAGCTACGCAAACACCATGACGGCACCATCGCGGCCCCGCCGAAATACATTTTAGTCAACTAAATAGATTGTAGATTTAGTCGACTAAAATCTTATATTTAGTCGACTGAAACTAGACTAAAGCTTAAACATTTCAGGTGACTAAAATGTGAAGGGAATTTTATTCTAAATACTCTAAAGACCAAAAAAAGCTGTCAAAATGAAGCCAGTTTAAATCTGAGGCTTAGCAGACGTTATGAACATAAGCAAGGATGGAAAGATGGATGGATGGACCAAAACTGATATGTCCAAAACTGTTACTTTTCACGATTCAAATGAAAAACCATCAAAAGTAGCAGATTGTGCTGCGTTTCTTGTGACGCTGCAGTAGGCTATAATAGATCAAGTAAGGGTGTTCACAACAACAACAATAATAATAACAATAATAATAATAATAATAATAAATATAATAATAAATACAAAAGTTAAAATATGGATATATTGTATTATATTGTAGTCACTGTACCTGATGGGGAAGAAAGCTTGCATGGTGATGATGATAATGGAGGAACTGCAGATCTGAGAGAGAGAGAGAGAGAGCTAGGGAGAGAGACTTGGGGAGACAGAGCAGTCAGTTCAGTCAGGACATTGTGTCTACAAAAGTCTGATGATGCAAGCACTTCTGTCGCGCACACACACACACACACACACACACACACACACACACACACACACACACACACACACACACACACACACACACACACACACACACACACACACACACACACACACACACACACACACACACACACACACACACACACACACACACACACACACACACACACACACACACACACACACACACACACACACACACACACACACACACACACACACACACACACACACATGACCACTTCATCCATTGGTTCAATATGTATGACCCCGCCCACACACTTAAAGGACCACTTCACCCATTGGTTTAATGTACTGTATGACCTATCCACAAACTTAAAGGATAATTTTCAACCTATATCGTCATATAACCGGTCGTCACTAATGCTCATGATATTTTGGTCCGCACGCATCCGTCTCGTTGACGGCAGACTGCTGGTCGAGCGCTGGCGCTTTGGAATGGGGGTCAGATCAACATGGAATTAATTCTGTACTGGCTGGCCCACATGTCTTGTACAGGGTTTGATGAGGTCAGATCAACATATGGAATGTCAGAACAGGTCAGCTCCATGTATGGAGATCTAAGGGTGGTAGGCCCGGCCCTGGGGTACTTTTCGGTTAAGGTTAGGTTTAGCTTTACTGAGGTTAGGTGGTCAGCTATTTAAAATGCTCATTTGTTAATTGTAATGTCTTCTTTCTCTCACCTTCAGTGTTCTGTTTATATGGTTTATTGAGTATTGCATATCGTTTTTTGAACTATGCCTAACTGCTCTAATGACTGGCCACGTGTGTGTGTGTGTGTCGTACAAACAGCTGCAATACCGCTGGCTGACCTAAAGTGGCACTGTTGAGCAGCCTAAAGGGCCATTCACACCGAGCACTATAACTATAACTGCAGCCAGCCAGCTGTGTTGTTGAGCAGCCTGCACTGCTCAGTTCACACGTGTGTGATTTTTCATATTGCTTGGCCCCGTCTTACGATGCTTGCAGCTATATTCTTCCTCCCCCCCCCCCCCCTTCTTTTTGAGGTACTAAAAAGGTCTTAAAGTTCTTATAGTCACTTTACTGTCATCTGAGGACCCCCCAAAAGATCATGTGGGTCCCGACCCACAGGTTGAGAACCCCTGGCATAGAGTACTGTTTACTTTACTGTGCTGGCATGACTGGCACTTTCAAACATCAACTGTGGCACTGCCAATATGTCAATGTTTTGGGTCAATGTGAAGCTTGTTTTATGTGTACAACTTTGTATATGAATGTCTCAGTACGACATTGACATTGATCAGTTGAATGTTTTTCTCAATGAAACGTATGTTAGGATGTGCATTATTAATAGCACAGCCAGGAGACTAGGAGGAGGCTGTTTTGTTCTCCTAGATTATTATTATTATTACATCACATCTGCATGATTTGTAGTCTAATTCCATAGACAGTCATGTCTACATGATTTGTAGATCTAATTCCATAGTCACATCTACGTCCATCCATCCATCTTCAACCGCTTATCCGGAGTCGGGTCGCAGAGGCAACAGCTCCACCAGAGAGCTCCAGACTTCCCTCTCCAGAGCAACATTAGTAACTTCTTCCTGGGGGATCCCAAGGTGTTCCAAGGCCAGTGAGTCGATGTAATCCCTCCAACCGCTCCTTGGTCTTCCCTGGGCTCTCCTCCCAGTGGGACATGCATCGAGGACCTCCCTAGGGAGACGCTCGAGAGGCGTCCAAACCACCTAAGCTGGTTCCTTTCCAAGCGAAGAAGCAGCGACTCTGAGTCTCTTTCACGTGACTGAACTTCTCACTCTATCTCTAAGGGAGACGCCATGATTTGTAAATCTAATAACATCTGCACGATTTGTATATAATACAACACACCAAAACACCAGTTGAGTGTAAAAAATGGAGGAACCAGTTTATTCAAAACAAAAACAAAACAAAAGAAAACAAGTGAAAAGGAGCAGACTTGAAACCAACACCTTGGCAGTGAACAGGTTAACAGAGTGAACATTTCCTAGACCTTGGCGTTAAAATGTATCTTTTAAATTCTACAGGTGTTTTAAACTCTGTCCAGCCGGAATTGTATAATCCATTAAAAAAAGTGCAAACAATACAGTATGAGCCAAACTTTATCAAAATCACACCTGCAATATTTAAAGAATTATTAAAACACCAAGTGTTTGTTTACAGACATCAGGTCAAAAAGAAAAGGCAAAAAAAGGATCGTCTATTAGCGAGACTTTCAGTTTGTCGTCCGTACGTCCGTGTTTTGCTCGTGTAAACAAGTGCGACACAATAAATTACTTCCTCTATCCCCCTTTTTTAAAGGGATACTTCACACCCATAATGCATTTCCCCCTATCATTAAACTCATATTTAATACTGAAGCCTTGAATACATGAATCTGTTTTATTCTTTTTCTTTCTTCTAGTACCCTCTAGAGGCAGTAATGTCACACTTTAGTTCTCTAATAGCCTCCTATTTTCTTCAGTTTTCTTCATTCATTTTCTCTTCTGTGTGTATTGTTCATGCATTAATGCCACATCGACCTTTACTTGTATTCCTGGCTTCATGGGGCAAGTAGGGGGGGAAAGAAGGTAGGCTGTCCGCACACCGTTCTTAAGCTCCCAGTAGTTTTATTTAGGATAGAAGGACTCAACGTCTTCATCAGGAATTATTCATTCCTGATGAAGACCCGATAGGGTCGAAACGTTGAGTCCTTCTATCCTAAATAAAACTACTGTGAGCTTAAGAACGGTGTGCTGACATCCTACCTTCTTTCTGTATGTATATTTTTTGTTCAGCACCCGTCAACTTTTTCTGAGATGTGTGTGCTTCCATTTTGGATCTTATCTCGCAAGGGGGGGCATTTTGGGGGATGAAATACCCCTTTAAAGAAGTTAAACACATATCCACATCAGAGCAAAAACTGGCTCAACATAATTATTTGTCTATGGCTTCAAGTGATGTTGTTAAAGGAACACTTCGTCCATTTCCAACCTTATCTTCATGAGATTGGTCCTAACCCAGGGGTCATCACCATGTTGGCTTGTGGTGGAATTCTTTTGCAAAAAATTTAATTTTTGCCACGGACATACAAAATGAGCATTACTAGAAACACGCAAAGAGATAGCCCTGAATGACCATAACAGGCCTGTAACCCTGAAAGTGTACAAATGGAAACAGATGGAACCACAGTGTCAGAGTTATGGTTGTCCTTGTGAATAAAACGTCCGCGAACCATGAACCACTAGTCCTAGTTGTATTCCTAATGTGCCATAGTGTGGCATATATTCAACCTGGAGACTTTACATTCAGTAACTGGGTCTTACATTAAGAACATTATAATGGTGTGTAAAAAGACATGTTGATGACCCCTGGTCCTCACTAATGCTCGTTATAAGATGCCACCATTTCTGGTCTACTCACTCTGTGTCACATTGGAGGACTGTAGACAGTTCAGAAAGCTGCCAAACAGTGACATCATCAATGGGAATTCCAAGCTAATAGAAATTGCATCTATTAAAAAAACCTCATCTGGACAGGCAATGAGCATTGCGAACGACATTGCACGTTTTTCGTGCAATATCGCACGAAAAACTGTCCTGATATGGAGCGTCTGCCATTGCGTTGCGACATAGCCTGAACCAATCAAATCTCATTGGGACAAATGCAATTTGTGGAATGGAATCATACATGCCACACACAGGACATGGCCGCGAAACATGGCTGCGAGTGAATATAGGAGGGGTATAGGAATATAGGAGGGGTGGACAACTTCGCTGCACGGCGCGTTGTCACTCGCGGTACATCAGGACAGTCAGTGAAAAACATGTATTCTAATGAGATTTCATCGTTGGCTCGCTCGCATCGCTGACAGTGCAGATGGGGTGTTAGTGAGGACCAATTATATGAAGGTACTCCTACCCACTTTCCTTCATAGAGCACATTTAAAACCAAAGTGCTGCACACTCAGTAACACATACATAGATATAAGGAAGGTTGAAAATGGGTGAAGTGCTCCTTTAAGTGTTTAGTTTAACCCATTGGCTTGTAGTTTTCCAGTTTGGTGAAAAGAAGAATTGTGTGAATTCAAACTAAAAGGCTTTTTAAACGGCAGAAAAAATAGTTTGAGACCTTTTCAATTGCGGAAAATACCCTTTATGTAAGAAACGCCCCAGACCCCCTGTTGAAGACCCCTGGATTAAGGCTTTTTGAGGTCGGTGTCGGCAGGCGCTGTCAATGTCGTTGGTTAACTAATCATTTATTAAAGACAAAGTGTGCAACTTTGCTCCGTGTTTACATAATAAAATTATATATATATATATATATATATATATATATATATATATATATATATATATATAAAACATTCATGGGTTTCAAATGCATATACCTACACCTGCCACGTTGAGGACCAACACAGGTGTTTCAATTTGTCTGAACAGTCAGTCTGATTGGCGTGAGATTAATTCATTTGTTTGCAAATGTAGCCCTAAACCTGCCATGTTGAGGACCCAACAGGTGTTGTGACAAATCAATTAGTTATACGCCAATCAAACTATATATTGTTTTAGTACGTAAACACATGACAAAGTTACACGCCACGCCTTTAATCAACCCTTCATGGGCCACAACCTGACAGCCGTCTCGCTGCATGAGCTACAGGGAGCCGTAGAACTGACTCTAGAAGGACTTTGCTGGATTCTTGTGACCAAGTTCATGCCTCAGACACTGGCCAACATTCATGTTGCGTTTATAACAATCCATACAGTACAATATGACTGCTTCTCTCCTCTGACACGATGGAGACTGTCTTCTATTTATAATAATCCATACATTACAGTATAACTGATTCATATCTTCTTCTTTCTTCTGTGAGACTTGATCAGGTGGAATTCTGTCCTTTATTCTGCATACAGTAACTCTCTGTTAAAAAAAAAAAAAAAACATCAAAACATTATTAGCTATCTAATATAGTATATTCGTTTCATATAAAATAGTCTCTGGCTAACTTCACACAGGCAGGGAGCGAGTAATGCAGGCGTTGTTGGATGGATCAGCGACAAGGATAGCTCCAGGTCTGCTCATGACTGAGGGGCGCAGGACGCATAGCGTGCAGAAAAAAAAGCTCACCACAATCCAGGTCTAATCGCCCACGGGCGTACGCATGAAACGAGCACTTTGTGACAATTTCACAGGATCGTGTCCGTGAAAATATGCTTGCGTAATCGCCCAACTCCGCGCTTCCATAATAAAAGCACGCCTCACACTGAAAATTAATTACTACTGGAGAACACAAGTCTATTTTTTTCGTATTCATTTAAAATGTGCATACAGAGCAACTGTTTTGGCTTTGACTTGCAAAACAAATGCAAGTCGACGGGCGCGGTCACGATTCTGGCAGTTAATGAGTTATGCTCTTGTGATGATCAAGCGATAAAGTGGATGTGAAGCCTCCTCCCCACTTCCGTTTTGTGTCTCACGGTCGTGCACATTTATCCTAATATAAATGAAAATCATAAATAGTTTGCTGCATAGCAGAAATGGAAATAAAAATAACTAAATGTAAAGATATTTTAAAATACAATTTCGTGAACGGAGGTGTATTTTTATATAGCATTCAGAGATTGTGGAATAGTTGTCTGGCTACGCAAGACTAGTATCGGTCAGAACAACTACTTACATTCTTCATCAGTAACCTCCTGCTCTTCCAACGGTTCCTCCTCTACACTCTCCTCCTCCTCCTCTTCTACTGGTGTCTCCTCCTGCACCTGTTCCTGCTCACTGTCCTCCTTCTCCTCTGTCTCCTCCTCTACGGCAGGCTCTCCTGCAGAAACCTCCTCTGCTGTCTCCTCCTCCACAGCAGCTTCTCCTTCAGAAACCACCTCCTCTGCTGTCTCCTCCTCCACAGCAGCTTCTCCTTCAGAAACCACCTCCTCTGTCTCTTCTACCGACACCTCCTGTTCTGCTTCAGCTGCCTCCTCCTGCTGCTGCTCTGGTGCGTTGTGCGACTCCTCCATGACCTCTGGCACCTCCTCTGGCACCTCCTGGCAGCAATACATTTTGACAGCAATTTAGTGTTTTTTAGTCTTCAGAATAAAATCGCATCTGGTTTATGTTTTAGTTTTTAAGTCAACTTAAACTACAGTTGATTAGAGGGGGATAAGGTGACCACCAAAAACTACAGCGATGTCACGCCGCGGTGGTAAGCGACTCACCACTCACCCAAAAACATCTCTGTTTTTACTAACCACCGTTTCAGTGGTTAGTAAAAACTCATCACCTAAAACTGGAGTATGAATAGGCCTTCAGTTAAACAAAACAAATATTTAGGCGGGCCGTGATGGCGTCGTAATGGCTGATTCATGAAATAGTCAATCTACAAGCTATTGTGTGACACCCACATAATACAATTACTTGTGTTTTAGTTCTACTGTATCTCTTCTCCACTATTCCCTCCTTGACATTTTAGTCTAGTTTTTATTTGTCATTCAGTCTCTAATTTAGTCATCGTAGCTCAGTTTTTATTTCGTCATCAAAAAAGTAGTCGACCAATAGGATCCACCACTTTTTTCGTGCCGGCAATCCGCCCCTCTAGACCAGAAATCACACAGGCTGGGCCAGGCTAAATGAACACAGACTCCTGGCTCACCTCGTCCACCTCCTCTCCTATTGACTCCTCCTCCTCTGAAACGGGGACCGCCTCCTCTCCTGCTGACTCCTCCTCCTCTGAAACAGGTACCGCCTCCTCTCCTTCCGCCTCAGTTGCAGGAACTACTTCCTCTTCTGCAGGAGGCTCCACCCCCTCTCCTCCTCTCTCCTCCTCCTCTGAAACAGGGACCGCCTCCTCCTCTCCTATTGACTCCTCCTCTGAAACGGGGACCGCCTCCTCCTCTCCTCCTAACTCCTCCTCCTCTGAAACAGGGACTGCCTCCTCTCCTCGTGACTCCTCCTCCTGTGAAACAGGGACCACCTCCTCCTCCTCAGCTGCGGGAGCTACTTCATCTTTGCTCACCGACTCCTCCTCTTCCTGTGGTGAAGCGGCCGCTACTTCCTCTACCTGCTCCAACTGTAAGATAAGATAAGATATAAGATCAAATAAGATAAGATAAGACAAGACAGTGACTGTCCGTTGTGGAGGACCCCCATGTTGAAAAATATATATATCCTGAAGTGCCAGGCTTTTCATATTTACTTACTTTTTAAGTTGTCACAGAATATTAGTCTTCACTACGATTGCATCCCGGACCATTTATAATGAGCCCCATTTTCTGCGTGACCGCGAAAAAACATCTGCTTGTAAATCTGATTATGTAATCCATAGTTAGAGCCAATTGAAAGTTCAATGGCTGCCACGGCAAAAGTGGAACGATCCAGGAAGAGAAAAGAAAATTCACATGTGCGAACTGAGCGGTGCAACTATACTTTGGAGTCGAGCTGTTGCTTACTTAAGCTGCGTTCACACGAGCAGATGCAAAAGATACAAAGATACAAAGCTACACAGCGTATTTGTAGCTTTGTATCTTTGTAGCTGAAGTTGAAACCAGCTCAACTTTTGTGTAGCTTTGTAGCTGTTGCTGTCGCTGGCTTCCATTGAAAATTAATGGTAGACTGTATCTTTGCATCTGCCCGTGTGAACGCAGAAAGCCAGTGTGTTTATACATGTAGCAGTAAATGCCTTTACCAGAAGTTAGAGAATAGAGCTAGTGATAACATTACAGCAGCCTAATATCCATGCGCAGTCATCATGCACTCAAATCACATTATTGCATGCACACACACACGCACGCATGCACACACACAGTGAGCAGTCCACACTAGTGCAGTTCACTAACTAGTAACTATGCAACGTACATTACATCATGGACGGTAAATTAAAATCTTATCGGCCACCTTGGTCAGACAACAATCTAGCTGAAATCCTGCTCTGCTTCTTAAATGTTGTATTCCTGCATTCCTGTACTGTACTGTCCAATCCACACAGTACAGTACAGTACAGTAGAGTACAGTACAGTACAGTACAGTACAGTACAGTACAGTACAGTACAGTACATACAACATAGTATGCAAGTACATTGACAGTACAGTACTACCTCTATTGTACACTTCAGCTCTCTCTGTGAATCCATCAGATTTAGGTCAGGCTGATTAATTAACCTCTTCATCTTAATGAGATGTAAATGTGTCATCAGTGTCCCCGGTGGAGACATGGTGAACTAAAATAGTCCAGCGAGCTCACCAAGGCCTCGTTATATCTTCACGCTAATTATTGAAGTCTCTGCCTTCATTAGCAAGCCAGCGTGTCCGGCGAGGAAGGGCTGTGGCTGGCAATTCTGTCTTGGTAGCGGTTTCGGCTGTTATCAGACGATTTAATAGCCGTCATCACACCATGCCATGGTGCCAGTATGGACATTTCCTACAAATTGACGTTGTTGTCAGACATTGTCCGACATCGTGTTGTCTGACTACTAACCCTATTACTAACCCTAACTCTAACCCTAACCTCAGACTTACCCGGACAGTAAACATAAAGCAAAGTTGCTGTATAGCCCAGTTTCACTTTGCTTTCAGTTCGGCTGCAGTATTTTCACTTCTAGGTGCCTACCTAGTCGGAGCATATTGGTGATTATCGCCGGTTGATAACATCCGAAGCGGAGGACCTTGGTGCCTTGACAAGATGCCAGGATGAAACTCATTGTCCTGTCCCCCCCCCCCCCCCCCCCCCCCCCCCCCGAGTCTAAACATAGTAATACAGTCACCTAGCAGGGACCCCCTGACTCTATAAATAGTAATACAGTCACCTAGCAGGGACCCCCTGAGTCTAAACATAGTAATACAGTCACCTAGCAGGGACCCCCACGAGTCTATATGTTCAAGCCCCTAGCTGGGACCTATACCTTTATGGAAGGAATATTTGTATATTTCAAACATGTAACTTTATAATTTTGTGGGACATAATATGCTATATAGTTGTTAAACTTAAAAAGGTGTAGTAGTAGCTGCTTTAAAGAACAACATGAGTTAACTTTAGTTCTAAACATTAGAACTGCAAAGCAGGGTGCTATGGGGGCTGCAGTTCCAAACATTAGAACTACAAAGTGGGGTGCTATGGGGGCTGTATTTCTAAACATTAGAACTGCAAAGCAGGGTGTTATGGGATGTAGTTCTAAACATTGGAACTACAAAGCTGGGTACTTTGGGGGCTGTAGTTCCAAACATTAGAACTGCAACAAAGCGGGGTGCTATGGGGGCTGTAGTTCTAAACATTGGCGACAGCGTCACATCATTGAATCCCACTGTCAATGCGGCTTTTATTCAATTGTATCACGTTACGCAGTGTTTGTGAGGTTAAGGTTAGGTTTAGTCCTAGTTTTTGTGAGGTTAGAGTTAAGGTGAGGCATCATTTTGCAAGGTTAGGGTGTTAGTGAGGTTAGGGTTAGGATTTAGTTCAGGTTGAGGCAGAGTTGCAGAAACGCAAGGGCAGTGAGTACTGGCCAATCACAGTGGGCCTTTGCTGAAGTGCTATAGGCTATGGTAGCAAGCATTTATTCATCCACTAGCATTGAAAACGTATTTTTAATTATATCAGTTATATCTCCGTTGCTGACAATATAGTTACTGGGCGTAGGGTTTAGTTTTCTTCCAAAAACTGGATGTTTTGGGATATTTTTCAACTTTTGATCAAACTCGGCACAATCAACCAGGAGGAGGAACAAGGCGTAAGAAGCGTGCTGATTAGTCGGTCAGGGACCAATCGGAAGTAGGGTTGGGATCCTTGATGAGTTTTAGCGATTCCGGTTCCTTAACGATTCCCTCATAACGGTCCCATTCCTTAACGGTTCCTATAATGGGTTTCCAAATGGACCCTTACAGGACTGTAACTCTGAGAGTGTAACAAATGGAACCAAATGGACCCTTACAGGTCTGTAACTCTGAGAGTGTACACATGGAACCAAATGGACTCTTACAGGACTGTAAGTCTGAGAGTGTACACATGGAACCAAATGGACTCTTACAGGACTGTAAGTCTGAGAGTGTACACATGGAACCAAATGGACTCTTACAGGACTGTAAGTCTGAGAGTGTACACATGGAACCAAATGGACTCTTACAGGACTGTAAGTCTGAGAGTGTACACATGGAACCAAATGGACTCTTACAGGACTGTAAGTCTGAGAGTGTACACATGGAACCAAATGGACTCTTACAGGACTGTAAGTCTGAGAGTGTACACATGGAACCAAATGGACTCTTACAGGACTGTAAGTCTGAGAGTGTACACATGGAACCAAATGGACCCTTACAGGACTGTAAGTCTGAGAGTGTACACATGGAACCAAATGGACTCTTACAGGACTGTAAGTCTGAGAGTGTACACATGGAACCAAATGGACCCTTACAGGACTGTAAGTCTGAGAGTGTACACATGGAACCAAATGGACCCTTACAGGACTGTAACTCTGAGAGTGTACAAATGGAACCAAATGGACCCGTGCAGGTCCATTTGGTTCCATTTGTACACTCTCAGAGTTTTGGTGGTCCTTGAAATTAAAAAACTTTGAGAACCACTGGTATTGTAATTATATAGGGTATAGCAGTGGTGGACATTTTCTGGTTCCGTTGATCCAGAGCCCTTTCATTTTTCCCATAATTTCAAAATATATATATTTAGATGGAAAGCTTGATTCTAGGCTTAAAATAATTGATATACATATTTTGTTTGAAATATCTATGGGGAGAGTTTCCTCGATGTTGGATCCGGTTCCGAATCCCAACCCTATATAAATCAGCAGGCTGTCAAAGGTAGCTCCATTCCAGTGTGTGGACTGACTCCTCACGTGGATTTTTTACCTCCTTCTGGATGCTGTCCAGCTGAGCAGAGAGCTGTTTCTCTACAGCGTGGGCTGAGGAGCTCTGCTCCTCTAAGCTCTGACGTACCGTGTTGAGATGTTCCTCCACTCTATCCTGCTGGTCCTTCTGGAGGTCTATGGCCTGCAGCGTGGCTCTG
Organism: Electrona antarctica; assembly: GCF_951216825.1. NCBI lineage: Eukaryota > Metazoa > Chordata > Actinopteri > Myctophiformes > Myctophidae > Electrona > Electrona antarctica. The sequence goes on along the minus strand of NC_136807.1, from coordinate 14,389,503 downwards.
AGAGAGAGAGAGAGAGAGTTACTACATGATCATCATCATTTTTCGACCGCGGTCGAGATCATGTATTCCACAATGCTACGCCAGACTTCCCGGTCCTTCATTGCCACCCCCAGTTCCTGCCTACTGAAGCACCGGTCCTTCATTGCCACCCCCAGTTCCTGCCTACTGAAGCACGTGTCCCTAGCGATGACATCAGGGAACGACAGCTTTCTACCTCTGGTCCGATATAACCTCATTGTCAAGATATAACCTCATTGTCAGCTCTGTAGCAGTGGCCGGCAAACTGCACTCTTCTGGATAGGACCAGTGAAGAAACACGGGGAAGGTTGCCGTATATTAGATTAGTCGATGGGTGGCTCTTCCAAGACAGATTTTGCGCTCTCATTAGAAGGTGGGTGTAAGTGCCATCCAACCTACAAGTTACTACAAGGGACTGAACTGTCGGTCTCCCCTCTACCTCCTCAAACAACATGTCCCCTATCGCTCCCTCACGTCTAGCGATGCAAACCCCCTGGAGGTCCCAAAGATAAATAAGGGTCCTCCATTTTCAATTCATCAAAACATTTGAAGACATACAAATATACAGTTCTATGCAAAAAAGAAACAATCATATACAAGGTTAGAAAAAAAGAATGTGTACAGTATAGAAATAAAGAGGGGAGGGGGGGACTTTTTAACTCTTTTACGGGGACCAGTTTCAAATTGCAGCTGCCCGTAATAAGTGCTCTTTAGGGCGTGATAGTGTAGGGATTCACATTTCTTAACGGCTGTTGGAGGGCATTCCTCATTTTCGTGGAACGCCCTGTTGCTATGTACAGTAGGCCTATATAGCAATATAACATGTTTGTAATTTTTTAATAAATATAGTTTTTCAGAAAACTTAGGTCAGGATTTACTGTAGAAGGCATTTTGAGAATCGGCCCCAGTCCTAAATGGGAAAATAATATGGTATTATTGGTATTAATAATGTATAATATGGTACAATTTTTGTCAACTCACTCTGTGTCTCAGAGGATGGGGAATCCAAGCAGGCTATTCCTGGAAAGTTAACATGCGTGTGTGTGTGTGTGTTTCGAGCTGGGAAGACCTTGCTCGAAATAGAAGAACATGGAGGAAAAGTCTATAAGAGGGAGCCATGTTCCACGAAAGCAATCTCCACCGGGCTGCCACAGTCAAGAGGCAGCAACGAAAGGAGAGAGCAGCAACCACCATCAGAGAGGCCGTTCCACATCCCACCCCCAGTACCTCACACCCATGCCCACACTGCACAAAAGTGTGTGTTTCCGGAATTGGACTTCTGACAATAAGGACCCCCCAGGAGGACCATCATACTCGACACAGAGTGATCGCCGATGATGGTGTGTGTGTGTGTGTGTGTGAGGGGGTGCGTGTGTGTGTGAGGGGGGTGCGTGACTCCACTGATATGATTGGAGGGGTAATTTCCTCCGGAGAATGTGATCTTTCTCATTTGCTTCCATGACAGTCCATCATACTATTGCTTGATAAATCACAAACAGATGACATGGCCGTAAGATGATTCCTGGGCACCGAGTTGAGCCGCTTCCATTGATAAATGAATGAGGGCCAGAGTCTCAAATTACTACCGTACTATACATGTGGTGGCATATGGTCCACCCCTCACAAGTATCATGACACGTACACACACACACACGCGCGCGCGCGCGTTGAAACACGCACACACATGTTGAAACACACACGTGTTGAGTAACTCCAGGAAGAGGCCCCTGCATGCTTTCACAACAGTGAACTCTCTCTCTGCTAAAAGTCCAGGGGGGAGAGAGGGGAGAGAGACACTGAGTTCAGGTGAGAGAGAGAGAGGGGGGGAGAGAGAGAGAGAGAGACTTAAACATTAACATAAGCACCTCCGTTTACTCTGTTGACCGGGGGTCCCCCAGGGCTCTGTACTTGGACCCCTCCTTTTCCCCTCGAGCTATACACCAAACCTCTTCACAGAAAGTCTTCTAGCTGAGCTTGCATATCGTCTATAGTATTTTGGCTGAGTGACGGCCTATGATGACAGACAGGCCCAGGCACCACAGAACATTCCACAGATTCCTAAACCACATTCAGCTTTTTCAAAGCTGGCCGTGAACTTGTAGATCTGCTCCCTCCTTTTGACGTTCCCTCAGTCTACACCAAGTCACAAAAACATAGGCGATCTACAAAACATGTGGTTGCAAGTCTTCCAAGTAAATTATGTATGGTTGGCATTAAAACCTATTCAAAAAAATATTCCTTAGATTTCTAAGCCCGTATAGAGAGACATATTATTTTAGTGAGTTAGTTGTAAGCTTGTAGATCTGCAATTTTCACATAATTTTACCTATGATGATGCAATGCCCAGCCCGAGGGCCACCAAGGTTTATGGGGTTAAATTTGAACCGCCTGTGAACCAGTACATTCACGTTTGACCTGCGCATTTCACATCACACAGTAACATTTGGGCCGCAGTTATGTCAAACTATTTCTATACTAGAGCCCACAAACCAGTTGTTACTGTTAGGGATGTTTAAAAGTGTCCAAAATGAAAATCGAGTGATGTTCTTTTTTTATTTTATCATCATCATACTAAAATTAACCAAATGTCTGAATGTCTGAATGCGTGTCAGAAACACTGCCTTAGCTCCTCACTGCCTGCACCAATCACTCCCACTTTTCACACAGGCATTGACCATAATAATATGGAGGTCTTAACGAAGCCCTTTTTTCAATTTAACAAATTATAGATTAATATTAGTGAATTAAAAATGCGAAAACGCACCCAGGGCGCAGTACCCCCCGCGGCCACAGGGCGCAGTACCCCCCGTGGTCACCAGGCGGCAAATATTTCACAACAGGTAAGGGCTAGTTTATATAAACCATAAAAAAAGCATCAGTTGTGGGGGAAAAAATAATCAGTTATCCATCCACATAAATGTTGCCTCAATCAGGCTAATGATAACAGATACCATTACCAATTACCATCAATACCAATAATGCAGGCACAATATACTGTAGCATTCAAGTCACCTGCAGTAGGCCTGAGCTAACAAAATAAATGGTATCCTCTAAAATGTAGTTACTATGGGCAGAGTTTGGATTGACAATATTATATCCTTTGCAACACATTTTCTTTTCATATACACAAACAAATATGTAATCATTTTTCTAATAATCGATTTCGATCCAATTAACAATTAATCAATTACCGGTAATCAAGACCCATCCCTACTAGTTACTATGCTTACTATTAGGCATGTAACGATTAACTCAACTCACGGTACGAGTCAAATCACAATACTAGGTTCACGATACAAAACTTTCACTACTTTAACAGTTTTTTTTCCTGAAAAATGTTTTTTTGTATTATCTTTCTGCCACAAATCCAGTATTTTCTTCCCTCTTTTTATTTGCATTTATTTTTTACTCTGCCGTTTGCATCACGATTCAAATTGCGATTTAATCACGGTTGAAATCGTCACCAGTTTAAATCGATTTTAGTCTATTCACAACATAGCATTACATGCCTAGTAGTTACTATGGTTATAAAAATGATGTTAAGGCTAAACTCCTCCTATACTAGGGGCTACAGAGCAGTTGTTACTATGGTTATTAAAAGGACGTTAAGGCTGAACTACTCCTATACTGGAAGCTACAAAGCAGTTGTCACTGTGTGAAGGTAATCTAACACGGGGACTATATGGGGCCCGTGAAGTGACACCACATCAGAGCGAAGCAGGCAGCAGACAGGAGGCTTTGACTGTGTCAACATCAACTTCTTCTTTCTGCCTCAGAGGAGAGAAGCTATTTGATCCTCACAGGCTGCAGGATAGTGGTCATATTGACAGCAAATGTGGATGCAGTTTTAGTCATAGTCTTCTGAATAAAATATAATTTAGTTTTAGTCATATTTTAGTAATCTGAAATGTTTCAGTTTTAGTCAAGGTTAGGTCGACTAAGTATCATAAGATTTTATGTTTAGTTGATTTTGTCGACAAAATTGTGCAACGTCATCAAGACAGACCTTGATGGCGTTGTAATGGCTGATTTTTCTGATGCAGAAAATAGCAGATCTACAAGCTGACAACTGAAACCCCTCAAGCTATCCAACAGAAGCACCGAAAATACATGACTGAGTTGCATACCGTTTCTCTAACATTTCCTCGTATTTCTAGTTTATTGAAATAACGTCATGCACATTTGTCCAGTGCATAGCCTACTGCAGGCCTGGTTGACTAGATTTAGAAGACATTTTGAAGCTCTTGCTACAGAAATGATCGATTATTTATATGGAGAAATCCCGTCATTTAACATATCAATGGGTGAGAGGGAAAAGCTTGCCAATGTCTCCTCTCTTAGTAACCGTTGCTAACGTGCCTATTGGACAAGGACGGGTTGGGGAGGGACTTAGCGAAGGGCTAATTGACAGAGCTTCCTGTACCTGACAGCGGTCATCTCCAGTGAGCTGGTGTCCAGATGTGTCTTGTATTGTTCCAGCTGTTCCTTCATCGCCACCAACTGAGCAGCCTGACAGATCATGACATGTGAATTATGACATAATGATTTCATCACATACGATTGTATGTACAGTAGGTTTACCAGGGCAGTGAATCTTCAGCTATCTCACACAGTATTTGATTCAGATTGTTGCTGGGGTCACAATTTGATTTAAAATAAATAAATAAAAAAGACTAATTTAAACTCACAAACTATCAAGTATATTGTACCTGCTGTATCAGTGTACTGAGTGTATTTGTAGCATGTTGTATGAGTGTAGAACTCAGTGTATTTGTACCTGTTGTATGAGTGTAGAACTCATTGTATTTGTACCTGTTGTATGAGTGTAGAACTCAGTGTATTTGTACCTGTTGTATGAGTGTAGAACTCAGTGTATTTTGTACCTATTGTATGAGTGTAGAACTCAGTGTATTTGTACCTGCTGTATGAGTGTAGAACTCAGTGTATTTGTACCTGCTGTATGAGTGTAGAACTCAGTGTATGTGTACCTGCTGTATGAGTGTAGAACTCAGTAGTGTATTTGTACCTGTTGTATGAGAGTGGAGCTCAGTTTCAGGACCAGGTCACTCTTCTCCTCCAGTTTGGAGTCTGCCACCCGCAGGCTGGAGGTCAACGTCTCCACGTTCTGGGACAGCTCCGCGCTCAGCGCTGCCAGACCCTCCACCTGCAGCCGCACGCCCTCAAACTCCTCGCTCTTAGCCCTGAGAGCCGCCTGCATGTAGATTATACAGTCTGTTAGATATAGGACTCTTATAGCCCTGAGCGTCGTCTGCATATGGATTATACGTTCTGCTAGATATAGGACTCTTATAGCCCTGAGCGACCGCCTGCACATGGATTATACGTTCTGCTAGTTAGACAGACCCTCAACCTGCAGCCGCACGCCCTCAAACTCCTCGTTCTTAGCCCTGAGAGCCGCCTGCATGTACATTATACATTCTGTTAGTTATAGGCCTCTTATTCCTGAGTCACAATTATTACATAATCACCTTGACATAATCATCATACTCGTTTCCAGGTTGAAAAATGTTCACACGTTTTCAATTTTTTTCCAGAAATAACAGAAATAGTATAATAGGAATAGTATACAATTATTACAGTAAATATGTCAGTAATGTATTTTTATGTTTACTGTAAGTTACTCGGCCCTAATCCATACCTGCATCTGATCCATGGTTTCCATGGAGACGGTGGTATGTTGCATCTCCTGCAGTCTGGTCTTCATCTCCGTGTGTAGAGACAAGACCTGAGCCGGAAGGTCTGAGGACTTCAGCTGCTCTGCTGTAGCCAGAGCCATACCCACCTATAAAACACATAAATATTCATATTAACAAGTAAGACGCGTGAACGCGGGAAGCGAACGCAGCTCGTAAATTGCAATAACAACAATTAGAATAAATTACGTACTTTTTTAAGGGTCTTTTTTTAAAGATTTATTTTTAAGTTAAGTATTTATTATATATTATTATTATTCCTACCTTGTTTCTGAGCCAGAGAGTAGGACTGTTAATAAAGACAATTTATCCTACCTGTTTCTGAGCCAGAGAGTAGGACTGTTAATAAAGACAATTTATCCTACCTGTTTCTGAGCCAGAGAGTAGGACTGTTAATAAAGACAATTTATCCTACCTGTTTCTGAGCCAGAGAGTAGGACTGCTCCAGACCATTCAGACGGTTCTCCAGACCATCTGAGATGCCCTGTTGGAAACAGAGACACAAACACGGTTAGTTTAGGGTAGGTTTAACCATAGATATTATAAAAAATAGATGCCTCACTGGCCGTTGCAGTTCATTGGAGCGACGTGTATCCCAATGAAGGCGGAAGTGCAGTGCTGAAGGCTTTTTTTTTTTTAAACAAATCTTTATAACAGTCATGACAATATACTGTACATTACAATACAAAACAAGACAAACAAACAAACACAAACAACAAAGGTATTAACAATACAACATCAGAGCCAGGGGGGATTAGATTACTAACAGAAAACATTAAAGAGTGAACACAAAGCAACAGTTCTCCGCAGCTTTCTTATTTAGAAGTGCTGAAGGCATTTGCTGAAGGCGACTGTGTCGCTGCCCAAGTGACGTCACTCATGCGACTCCTCCATGTCTCTCGCTGTCACTCAAGTGACTACTGGCCAATCACAGCGCGTCTTTTCCGGGACTTATGTTACGCACGCGGAAGCTTGACAAGCTTCCGCTAATGCTTTGCAAGGAATGTCGGGAAAATTGTGCCTTCAATGGTGACACGCGCCTCAGAGCCGGAAAGGGCGTCTACGTATATATGTCTATGGGTTTAACCCTATTTGTGTCCGGATATCTCAGTCGGTAGAGCTCTCGCCTTTGGACCACAAGTTCATAGGTTCGATCCCAGGCACCGTCAACTTAGCGTATGAGTAGCATGGCTTGTGTGGTACTGGGAGCTGATGGTAGGTGTTGCGCTCCACCTCAGCAATCCATCTCCCAGGGGTCTAGCGCATTGTGACGTGGACAGACTCCCACGTGTTACTGGCTGATACCGACAATAAGCCACTCCCGACCTACTTATTAAGCCTGGTCTAACCCTAACCCTGGTGTAACCCTAAGCCCGGAAACAGAGACAGAAACAAGTGTTAGTTCAGTTGTTCTGACAATGTAAACATTCTCTGTGCAAAATAAGAGAACCACTTTGATTTAACCCATTAAACCCGGGAAATCTGTGTAATTGTAGATGGTGGCGTTTGGCTATTCAAAACTAGCAGATATACAAGCTTGTATTGTCACTTCGTGCCACGCTGGCGAGCTATTTTTGAACGCTTTTGAAAAAAGCTTTAAAGTGTGAGTACTCCTGATTTAGAAGGCCTTAGTAGAATCGGTCTCAGGTCTTAAAGGGTTAAGTAATGTTATGTTTTCTTTCTTCTCTATCGATGTGCCGTTGTTGCTGACGATACAAATAAAATAAGTTTCATATATGCTAAACATATACATTATGGCTGAGATTTCAGTTCCTTCTTTCTTAGTTTCTTTGTCAGGAGAAGTCTTGTCAACTGATCTGCGGTTTGTCATGACATGAGATGTCTTTCCGAGTTCTTTGTTCACCACTACTGTATTGTTGTTACTAAAGAGAGACTGACATCTTAATCTAATCTTAAATCCCTTTATTTTAGATTTGTTTAGTAATAGTATAACATAAACATTACAGTCAGAGACTTTAGTTGTCACTGTACAATACTTTAAACAGTTGTCATGTTGCACACATGCCTAAAATTGCTGATATTTGCGCCGCTCTCATTGAAAACAATGTATTTCAAACTCCATATTGTCACAATCCAGCTCTGCTTCACTAGCGCTAGAGCGCTGTTTTCTGCCCCCTCAATGACGCCACTCTCCTCTACACCACTCTGGTTGGTGCGTTCTTTTTCAGCCGACAGTACACCCGACAGTACAGTACAGTACAGTACAGTACAGTACAGTACAGTACAGTACAGTACAGTACAGTACAGTACAGTACAGTACAGTAGAGGGACCCCCTCGGGACCCCCACACGGTAAACTCACGGTCCTATCTCAACCATTTCGGATGTGGGGCGGCTCGCTGTTCCGGGGACCCCTGGGGATCCCCACACAGTAACTCTGACATCTCTGGACCGTTTCGGACACGGGGCGGCTCGCCGGAACCGGGCCGGCACCCTGGGCGCGTTCCTGTGGGCCTGGAACTTCCGGGGACCCCTACACAGAGTTGCAACACTCACTTCACACGGGTGTGATTTTCTTTTATTATTTTGAAAAACATTTTTAGAGCTACAAGCTCACAACATGTTGACATAGATGGGCTAGTTGAACAACTTTAAAAAGTTTTGCAAAATAGTAAAAGAAAATCACACCCGTGTGAAGTGAGTGGTGCAACTCTGTGTAGGGCAAAAATAGGGCCCCCTTAAGTCTCTTCACCAAATATAGAAGATCTACACTATTTTGGTGAATGTTCCCCCCAGAACACGGATGCTGGGTTTTAAGTACTTTAACTTTTTTAGTAAGTAATTTTCAGTCTGTCTGTCCTAATGAAAACGAATATTCTCTACAGTTATCCTCGTTACATAGGCCTATTGTATCTTAGGGGGAAAGATTTACATATTTACGTATCGTTAATATGACAAAAGGTGCTATAAAGTAACACTGTAATTCAGGTGGTGACCTGAGACAAAGACGTTTGAGAACCATCGATGTACACTTGTACAGTACTCACGTGTGTTTTTCCACCTGTATGCACAGTACTCATATTTATTTTTATACCTGTATGCTCATATTTGTCTTTCTTCTCTCTACCAGGAACTGTTTGATGAGCTGACCTTTGTTTCTATCCTGTTTTCTTTGCTCCTCTCTCTCTGTTATCTCTTATTCTTATTCTTCTTTCCTGGAAAACTACAACTGATGGGGTTTGTAGTTTGCATGATAAACATAACTCCACCCACTTACACATACATATTAAATGGTAAATGGTAAATGGTGCATTTATATAGCGCCTTTATCCAAGGCGCTTCACATAGATTGTGCATTACATTCACCCATTCATACACCGATGGCGGCGGAAACCATGCGGCGGAAATTGCTCAAGGACACTTCGACACTAACTCTGGGGGAGCCCGGGTTCGAACTGGCGACCTTGCGGTTACCATCCGGAAACTCTACCCCTGAGCCACCGCCGCCCCCATATTCATTTGGGGGTCCTTGACATGAAAATATTTTACATATAATATGTAATATGAAGTCAACATGCACCAGTGTGTAACTACCATAACAAGAAGTTAGAACAAATCAGCATGCACCAGCATTTTCAATATAAACACATTGACAAACCTCTCAACTGTTATTCCATACCAATAACTACAACAGGCTAAATTTAAACTGTATCGCTGTACCAACCTACCAGTGACAGAGAGACGAGACAAGTGTTGAATCTACCAGTGAGTCAAACCAGTAGCCACACGACCAATAGAATAATGCTCGCCCCAAAACCCTGGGTCAAATCCTGCTGCGACCTTAGAACGGTCACCAGCAGGTATTCCTAAACTTAAGATGAAATTGTGGACTAGTCTACTTCCTGGAGCCTCCGACCATCGGCTGGCATTATCACACCTCATTAAAACAATGAAACCGAACCTTATTCCTAAACTTAACCTCATTAAAACTATGTATATAAACCAAACCTTATTCCTAAACTTAACCTCATTAAAACTATGCCTATAAACCGAACCTTATTCCTAAACGTAACCTCAGTAAAACTATGTATATAAACCAAACCTTATTCCTAAACTTAACCTCATTAAAACTATGTGTAAACCGAACCTTATTCCTAAACGTAACCTCATTAAAACTACTGTATGTCTTAATATTCCTTATTCCTAAACGTAACCTCAGTAAAACTATGTCTAGTATAAACCTAACCTTATTCCTAAATGTAACCCCAGTAAAACGAATACAAGAATACAAGAACTGATAGGGGTACTAGGCTATCCCATGCTGGAATAGCCTAGAGCTGCATGTGTGTAGTACACATAAATGTTGTTGAGTGTAGGCCTACTACCAATAAAGTCAGTACGTTGTATGAATGTGAACATTGTAGGTCAAACATAACCCTCTCGTTATGAACGTCAACAGCTGCGTGACCCGTATGCTCACCTTGTGTCATAGGCGATAGAAATAGAACTGCACACGCTCACGCACGCACACACACACACGCACGCACGCACGCACGCACGCACGCACACGTGCAAAAACACAGCGGTTTGTATTACTAATACTTGTGAGGACATCAACGTTTTAAACCGTAAGCCTAAAGCCGAAACATAGCAGATCTACCAAGCTCGTAGATCGCTTATTGTTCGCTACATGATGTGCGCAACTTTAATTTTAAACATAGTTTAAATGTGGCATGATTCTATCTCTAATCCATAAACATAACCTCTAAATGTCTGATCATAACCCCACGCTGAATCTGAACTGTAAATGTATCTCTAAAAATATTATAATCAACCATAAAGCAAAGGAACAGGGAAATGGTTCCTTACAAATATAACACACACACACACACACACACACACACACACACACACACACACACACACACACACACACACACACACACACACACACACACACACACACACACACACACACACACACACACACACACACACACACACACACACACACACACACACACACACACACACACACACACAGCAAAGAGAAATATGATAACAGTCTGCAGAGCAGCACGGATCAACTTTCCTTCCTATACTTCCTCCCTGTACTTGCATCAGTCTGCTCACATGTGGTGGTGGGGGTAGGGGGGTCGTTTCTGATCACATTATTCAAAGTGTAAATATGTAAATATTGTTTTGGTAAATCAATGCAGAACAATGGCATTAATAAGTGGCCAAAATAACTTTTGCATATTGTGGTAGTTTGGTAAGCTATGCATTACAGGCCACTAGACCATAACTCTGAGAGAGTTATGTGTTACACTCAGAGTTACAGACCTGTAAGGGTCCATTTGGTTCCATTTGTTATACTCTCAGAGTTACAGACCTGTAAGGGTCCATTTGGTTCAATTTGTACACTCTCAGTCTCTGAATTACAGACCTGTAAAGGCCTATTCATACTCGGTGATGAGTTGTTTGTGTGAGCGGTGAGTCTCTTACCACCGCAGCGTGACGTCATGTTGTAGTTTTCGGTGGTGACCTTATCACCTAAAACTGGAGTATGAATAGGTCTTAAGGGTCCATTTGGTTCCGTTTGTTACACTCTCAGAGTTACAGACCTGTAAGGGTCCATTTGGTTCCATTTGTACACTCAGAATTACAGACCTGAAAGTGTTCATTTGGTTCCATTTGTACACTCTCAGAATTACAGACCTGTAAGGGTTCATTTGGGTGCATTTGGTACACTCTCAGAGTTACAACCTATACTCTTCGTCAGGTGACAAAGGGGAAATGGGGGGTCGAAACGTTGTCATCCTTCTAAATAAATAAAATTCCTGTGGGAGCTACGAAACAGTGTGCGGACTACTTCTCCTTCTCCTGTACGTCTTTGTGTTCAGCACCTGAAAGTTTTTTAGAGATGTGGATTCCGTTTCACAACCTATACTCTCACCTTCATCACCTGACCTGCGGACATAATCGTGTGGATATTAGCCTATACTCTCTCTCTCTCTCATAATAGTTACATTGAATAAACAAATCGATAAACATATTTAACATAATTAATCGCCTTATCACCTGCAGTGCAGACATAATGGTGTGGATATCAGCCTATACTCTCTCATAAATCAAAATAGTTACATTGAATAAACACATCGATAAACATATTTAACATAATTATAATAACCTTATCGCCCGCCCTGCGCACCTCCTCGTGCGCGGCCTGCAGGCGGACCACTCTCAGCTGCATGGAGGTGAGGTTGTCGGTGAGAAAGCCGATGGTCTGGTGCTGCTGGAGGCAGAACCAGGAGGCTGAACCCCCCGTCACTATGATCATCAGGAAGAGGATGAACAGCAACGTGTAGTGGTGACCGCCGCCCCCGGAGGAAGAACCACCACCACCCCGGCCCGGTTCTGGTTCTCCGTCCAGGCCGTCCTGTTTGGAGGGATGGGACCATAATATTGTGATTAAAAAACAAACAACAACAAAAAACTCACAATCCTCCATCATACACTAGGATGAATGAATATTTGTTCAATATGAATGAACAGTTTGCAGAATTACAGTACAATTCAAGCACAACTCAATACAAAGACTGTTAACTGTGAGTGGACGACCCAATAAAGCATTACACTTGATTACAAGAGGGTCCACCTTGTTCAATGCGCTTGTAGATAGGCTATTTTTGGGGGATCTACAACAAGCCACAAGTGTTGCGTTGCAGCACGTTTTGTGCACTTGTAGATCTGCTATGTTTGACTTGTAGATCGGGCATTTTTGGGGGGGCTAACGTTACCCCCAGAATAGGGATGCTGGTGGGTTACTTAAAGTGATAAATAAAATAATATCATTAATTGCGCCACATTTAAATTGGCCACAATTAAATAATCGTGAAGTCAGGTGTAATTTTCTTTCATAAAGGTCACATCCTCAATTCCCCACCTGTTTGGAGAAGAAGTTGTCTTCATGGTTCTTATGGTTGTTGCTTTGGTTGTTCTGGCTGCCCTTCCCTTTGCCCCGGTGCTTGGCTGTCATCCTGCCCGCAGAAAGGACACAATGTTCCGGCTTAATGTTCTGCAAGGAGCCGCTGATCTGGAGGTCCCGGTCTGGACGGTGTTGATTTGAACCTTCGTGTAATCCGGCGGGTTTGTTGTTCTAAAGAGTTTTCTAATGGAAGCAGCACCCTAGGATCGGTACCAAACAGTCCGGCGCGGTCCGGAGCGGAGGTCCTCTGAACAGCGGTGTTTCGGTGGGGATGTGGGCCGGGCTGGGGGCTCTGGGAGGCGGGGTTAAGGTCCTCCTAACAGCGGTGATTCGGTGGGATGTGGGCCGGGCTGGGGGCTCTGGGAGCTGGTGAAGGGGGCGTGATGCTCCTGCGAAGCCGTGGTTCCTCCACGCTGTTGGAGTGGTTGCCAGGTTTGTTTCCCCGAGCGAAAGAAATAAGCACACTAGGTTTATGGGGAAAAAAAACACAAGCCCTATTTTGCAGTGATGGAAAAAGTTGCCTACATTTTTTTTTCTTAAGTAAAAGTATCAATTTAGAAATAATCTGTTACAAGTAAAAGTCCGGAATTCAAAATGTACTTGCAAAACTATCGGAATCAAAAGTAGAAAGTACTCATTATGCAGAAGGTCCCTCCCATTTCACAAGTAAACATCTTTTGACAATAGCAGATCTAAAACCTCACAATGTCAACACATTGTGAGCTTGTAGATCTGCTATTTGCATGTTTTGTAATAATAATCCATGAATCCATATCTACAAATTAATTAGTAATAGTAAGTTTTCATATAAATGTAGTGGAGTACAGTATTTGCCTGAGATGTAGTGGAGTAGGCCTAGAATTAAAAGTAGGGCCTACTGAAAACTGGAAATACCGGTAGACCTATGCCAGTAAAATAAAAAAAATAATACCTCAAAATTGCATTTAAGTACAATGCACTTGAGTAAATGTACTTTGTTATACTTGTTTACACCACTGCTATTTTGATTGATTGATTGATTGATTGATTGATTGATTGATTGATTGATTGATTGATTAATTGAATACTTTATTAACAGTTTGCTAATAGTGTGGTTTGATTATACATTATACAATTATGCTAAAATGATAACACAAAAAGCCTGAGGCCTTGTGGTTGTGTAACTTGTACGTGTGCACAGTGCGCATGCACGCATACACACACGCACACGCACACACACGTGGCTATTTGAAAATATAGCCAATCTACTATAGGCTAAGATTAGAGCTACAAGCTCTCATTGTTGCAAGGTGTGAAATATTAGGATCGCACGAGGGTTTGGCACAAAATAGTTCCAGACAGCAGTAGGCCTATATGTAATACATATACATTTTGGATGTACGACTCCTTGACTGAAAATGTTTGAGAACCACTGGTTTAAACAACATTAGGAAGTAAGCCCAAATAAGCAAATCTTTTTTGTTTTATTTATATTTATAACTACACTCCCCCCAACTAAATTGTTTTAGTAAGAAGAACAAAAAACATAAAAACAAAACAAAGCTAAAATGTGCTTATAATAAGCAGACATGGCAACAACCAGAGCAACGTGGGAGGCGTGGCACATGTGAATAGGCTAGAAGTACTCAGATGTTTTTACTTTAAGTATACATAAATAGGTAAAATAAAAAAGTAATTATACAATTTTGAAATATATGTTGCCCTGGAGTCCCTGGATTCAAAATTTCTAAATACAAACCTAACGAGTCAAGTAAAGTAAAAAAAATACATGTATATATATTGAAAGAAAAAAACATATTTATACTTAATTACTAGTCTCCAGTATGCTTTGGTAAATGTACTTTTCAGTGAGGGGGCGTGGCCTCTGAGCGACCATGTGGCTGCAGCAGCAGCATCCTATATAACTATTTGCATCCAATGAGAAGATGACACGTTATTACCAGTGGTGGAAAAAGTAGGCTATAGTACTCATTGTTTTACTTAAGTAAAAGTATCAATACTGCAACGTAGAACTCCATAGTAAAAGTCCGGAATTCAAAATGTAGGCCTACTTGAGTAAAAGTACAAAAGTATCAGCATCAACATTTCTCCATTGCTCTGTAAAGCACTTTGAGCTGCATTTCATGTCATGAAAGGTGCTATACAAATAAAGCTTTATTATTATTATTATTATTATTATTATTATTATGTACTAATGTAGGATACTTAAAGTACTAAAAGTAAAAAATAGTCATTATTCAGATCATGTGCCATTTTCAAGATTTCAAACATCTTTTGAAAATAGCAGGTCTACAAGCTCACAATGTGTTGCATCGCGACACATTGTGAGCTCTAGATCGGCTAATTTCAAATGGCCGAAATGTATAGGCCTGAAGTGGTTACTGTAGCCTAAAGGCTAATAACAATCAAAGTAACTAGTAACTAAAGTTTTTAAATAAATGTAGTGGAGTAAAAGTATATTATTTGGATCCGAGATGTAGTGGAGTAGAAGTAAGAGTAGGCCTATTGGAAATTGGAAATTCTCCAGTGAAGTAGGCTTACAAATACCTCAAAATGTTACTTAAGTACATGTACTTAGTTACATTACACCACTGGTTATTACTGACAGAAATATGATTTAATAGTGTTTATTACACATTTATTATGTTACCATAGTTTATATTAAACACATTCATATTCTGTTTATTACACATTTAGTGTACTGTTTCACAATGAAAGAACGCATGATGTACTGTAGTTTAGCAGGGGTCATCAATATGTCCGTACATTTGTCCGTGGCAAAGACTTGGCCTTGTCCATGGCAGATTTTTTTTACGATTTTGCAACCCATTTTTTCACCCAGTATCAATTATCTAATGTAATCCTGTGCGCTACACTTCCTCTGCCAACCTGGGGAGTTCAGCAGACTGACCTCATGCATGCTTCCTTCGAATACTGGACAACTCACCCCGGTGCTTGCCCGTTTTTCCTCCCGGAATTTTCCCCAGTGAGGGGGATAACTTTGTAATATGCTATTGGCTGTTTGTATTCTTTTTGGACAAATATAAAAAGATACTCCTGTGGAAAGGCTATATTATTTTACTTATATTGACCCTATAAACAATTTAGTATTATTTAGTATATGTAAGATTTTTCCCACTCAAATGGTACCTCGTCAGATAATCCCCACATAGCCTACAACAACTTCTGTGAACAGACTTCACTGTAGTAGCTTTTCATAAATTATATTTGTACTTAGGCTGTCTGCTGTCGTGAAAGTTTATAGTTAGATAAATTCAAAGTACAGCCGTCTGCTGTCCAGCCTCTCCCACCCCTCACTGGGGAAAATTCCGGGAGGAAAACAGAAAAGGGGTGAGTTGTCTTGTTACCCTTCCTTCTATGTATGAGGAGTCCAAGCTGCTTCTTTTCACCTGACAGGGGGGAGTTTACCCGGCCAGACGTAGCGCGTGTAAGGAACAGGAACACATTAGTACAACCAGTTCCTTTCCCTTTTTTTTTTTTACACATTTCACACATTTGGGTCCATATACCTATTTTGGGTCCATACTGTATATCTAAATACCTAATTGAGTTATAATGTAAAAGCAACATGGCACTGTAGCAACTTTACTTCCAACTTATACATGATTCATCTTTATGTATTAATTAATTTCATAGACCTACAAGTAAATGGACTTGTGCAATGCAATCTTTTATTTGTAGTCAGTGAATAGAGTTACATTTAATTAAAAAAAACAAAAACAATAATGTATCTTGTTCCTTTGCTACAACCAGTGCGTGATATTTTAAAGCACATTTACAACCATCATGCATTTTTGAAAACACAAATAATTCAAACTGAATTTCCGACGTCCTGAATATTATGATAACTATTGTTGAACACTGGATGTTTTTTATTTCACCAATTGGGCTGTTTCTTCATTCTGTGGGAGGAAGAGAAACAAAGAACATGTGCATGAATGCTTTATTCTGTTCAGTTCTTACACTAATTTAAACACTCTTATACAGAATACTTTTTTTTGCGGAAATAGCTGATCTGCACCCCCCTGTGTGAAATGAGAGGTGCAGTCTGCTCAACAACACTTTTTTTGCAGCTGTTCATACTACAAACATACAGACACATTGTCATTGGAGCGATTTGGCACCACTCAAAAAGTGAAGTCCCTCTGGCTATTACCTCTGACACTGAGGATAGTGGAGCACAGTGCCCTCCCCAGGTTGTTCTCTGCACTGACGCTGTACTCTCCCATGTCCTTGGCTCCCACACGCAGGATGAGCAGAGAACAAACCCCACAGGTGTTGGAGATGTAGTAATTGGTGTCTGTGTTCAGGCTCACGTTGTTCCGGAACCACGTGATGCGAGGCTTGGGGTCGCCCTGAGACAGACAGACAGACAGACAGACAGACAGACAGACAGACAGACAGACTGTGTCATGAATTGTTGCTCTTTTTGATTGATTGATTGATTGATTGATTGATTGATTGATTGATTGAAATATTTACAGTACATTTCAAGCACAAACTCAATACAAAGACTGTTAACTGTGAGTGGACGACCAAATTAACCATTACACTTGTTTACAAGAGGGTCCACCTTGTTCAATAAGCCTATCTCACAGAATTTCCCCGCCCCCCTTAATACGCCCCCTTTCGGGGTTAGTGGTGATAGCGTGACGTCACTCCATAGACGCTTCATGTTAACAGAGGTAATTTAAGAAGTCTACAACTTTTGTTTTCTCAAGGTAAGGTTTGTTCTATCTGTTCGAGCTGATTTACCATCTTGTTTGCTTCATAATAATATTGGTCTGTCACATTTTTACATTAGAAAATGTACTTAGATTCTCCAGAGAAAAAAACGTGTAAATGCTAATGTTAAAGACACCACTATTTACCGGAAGTGGGCGTGGAAAGCGGGCTGTGAGATAGGCCTATTCATCAAAACATTTAAAGATGTACAAATAGACACTTCTATATAGACAAAGAACAGAACAGGAATTCATCATAAGGGAGGTCAAAAGGGGAAAGAAACATATACAGTGAGGGGGAAAAAAGTCAATGTAGCACACACTGGACTGACATCCTGTCTGGGCGTCCATCTTTAATGCTAAATAAATAGTGTCAATGCTAGCGAGCATATTCGAGGGATGACTTCCGCACACCCGGTTCAATTTTATAGCAGGTGCATATAGGTCCTGGCAGTACAGCAAACGTTATGAGGAAGGAGGAGAGACCCGCACACCGCCACTTGCTGGTTCAAGAACTTTATTTTAAAGAGTCATAGCAACGTTTCGGCCTTTCGGCCTTCTTCAGGCATGCTAGCGAGCTAAAATGAAGCCATCCATGCTCTAGAAACCACCGGATAATCAGCAAAGACCTCCGAACATCGCACATTTTATCCAAACCATGGAGAGCTCCGTAGATTTAGAGTTATTCCGCTTTTTAGTCAGCCTGTACAATGGGAGGTGGACAGCAGTGCGGTTGCGCAATCCGGTCTAGGATCGATAAAGAAGGAAAGGCCAAGCCAAAATAATAATAAAATGATATCAATAATAAAGCTTATCAGACGGAACATTACGCCTGAAGCAGTTGCTGGTTGGATTCCTTATGACGGAACGTTCGGCCAGGAGCAGTTAATTTGTTAAAAAAACACCCTGTGCTTATAGCAAAACATGAACAAACAAACTCACCAATCACAGTGTCATTATATCGTCATTAGGTCATTGTGTCATTATGTCATTAGGACATCACAGAATACACTGATATGTTTACCGTGACCACAGTGATATCGGTGCAATAACCGCAATGTAAAACGTTAATTAAGTAGTTGCTAACCTTGACGGCACAGCTCATGTAGCACTCGTACCCCTGGGGGGCGCTGTGGAGTTTCAGTGGAACGAAGAAGGCCGGAGCGCAGCGCAGGTCGCAGTCCTTCTGCGTCGGGACGTTCACCACAAATTTTTCTACCAGGAAAAGAACAAGCATGCAGAGATTTGAAGATACTTGGGAACGACGCAAGTTGGGATGCAATACCCATTTTCATAGAACCAGCTTTAACCGTCTTGTCTGTCCCTTTTGTGCCCATCTCTGTCTGCCTGTATCTGAAGAGTGCAAACTGACTGTGAAAAGTGCACTGTGTGTACCTTTGGTTTTCTCCCGTCCCCAGGTGGGAGACTCGGATGGGACGGAGGTTCCCATGTCGTTTCGGGCGTACACCCTGAAGTGGTATTCCCGGCCGGGCATGATGTTGCACACGGTCAGCTTGTGGTTGAACAGTCGCTCGGCCACGGTGCTCCAGGTGCGCTTGGCCGAGTCCAGCTTAGACACCACGTAGTGGAGGCGGTCGTCTCGCTTCTCGTCCGGAGACGGATCCCAGCTGACGGTCACCGTGCCCGACACGTTCTCCTCCAGCTCGATGGGACCGGGGGGTTTGGGGTCATCTGGAAGGTTAGAATCACAATCATTGGGTGAAATGTGTTTTATGTGTAGTTTTCAGGAAAGGAAAGAAGAATATAGCCTACATAGAAGTATGACACCTGATTTATTAGTAAAATAACACCTGAAAGTTATGCGGGAACGACTACTGAGTGGGGAAAAAAACAGAAAAGTCTGATTGCATTAAACAACGTTAAACTGACCGTTAAACTGTCACTCACTTTATGCCTGCACATATGCTCTATAATTAAGACAAGGACCACCTGTTAGAGAAGGTTATTTAATATATGAATATAATTAGGGTTGTCCCGATCCGATCACGTGATCGGAAATCGGGGCCGATCACGTAATTTTCACATGATCAGGAGCAAAAAAAGGTGATCGGGACATCCCGATCCCTAGTATCAATATTATATCCATATCATGATATTAGACTGGATGTTGCCATTTTGGATATTGTACTACTGTGATATGGCAAAATACTCAAAATCAAATGATCGGAATCAGATCGAAAGAAAAAAATAATAATAAAAAAAAATTATCTGGACATCGATCCCTAAATATAATAATTCTGAGCGGGCGCACCTGTGACCCGGACCTCCATGGACACGGTCTCCTGGCCCACCATGTTCTTCACCAGGACGGTGTAGACCCCCGAGTCGGAGCGCTCCGACGTCGGGATGAGCATCTGAGACGAGCCTTCAGAGTTGCTGACGGTCACTCGCTTGGAGACGGGGGCGTTGTCCTTCAGCCACAGGACGTCAGGACGCGGAGACGCCTGGTCATATGTACCGTAAACAATATGTTCATGTCAATATACTTTTTTTTCCAGTGACGAATGGATACGGGACTACAACTTATAAGGTAAAATGACCTTACAAGTCAAGGGTTTGATGAGGGCCCGGCGCTACCTGGGCCCTCATCAAACCTTGTAGGCCTACACTCAAGACACTGCCCCCGCTGACACCCTTAGATCTCCATATATGGAGATGACCTGTTCTGATATTCCATATGTTGATCTAACCTCATCAAATCCTGTGCACTCAAGACACGCTCCATATATGGCCAGACCTCATCAAACCCTTTACACTCAAAACACGCTCAATATATGGCCAGTACAGAATTCATTCCATATGTTGATCTGACCCACCATGCCAAAGCGTGAGCGCTTGCGCAACAGTCTGCCATCACCCAGGCGGATGCGTGCTTCTCGCCCTCAGGGCGTTTTACTGGTAATAATAATAGCTTGAATTTATATAGCGCCTTTCATGAACTCACGGAGAAAGGAGGTCTTTTGCCAAGTCTGACCTGGCAAATCAGACACGAAAATGTGTGTGTGTGGGGGGGGGGGGGGGGTGGGGGGTCTCAATCTCAATACTTTACAGGGCAAGTTCAGAGAAACGAAACGAAGAGGTCAGATGTCATGTCCGAAGTATCAAGTCTTTGCGCTCGATTCCAGACTCAGAGTGAAGTCTGACAACCTTTCCTTGCGAGTCCCAAACAAGTCCTAAACTTGTTAGATGTAAGTCAAAACGTGTGCTCAAGCCAAGTCACAAGTCATTGGCGTTGAAGTCCAAGCAGTGTCCAAGTATGTTTTTTGTTTGTTTTTCATAAGTGATTTTGAGGCTCCAAGTCAAGTCTCAGGTCCAAGTCTGGAGTCCTCAAATCTCTGCGTCAATAGTCTACTAATTAGATTGTTTGTTTGTTTGTTAGTTATATTGTTCATAATGGGGTTATCTCACCTCAAAGTTGATGTTGATCCTGACAGAATTTCCTGCTCTGATGACCATGAAGGTTTTCATCTTGTTGTCTGTGAAGCGCGGTCTGACTGAAAATAAATAATATACATTATTACATTATACACACACACACACACACACACACACACACACACACACACACACACACACACACACACAAACACACACACACACACACACACACACACACACACACACACACACACCAAATACTAAATTGCACAAATTTAGTGGTGCTACTGCAGTTACACTAAAGCCTGCGTTCTCTGAGGCTATAGTGTTACACTGGCCCCCATCTGAAAACATGTTGTGCTATGATTATGATTACTACTAATATTATCATTATTATTACGATCATTGTTGTTACTAGACCTGTGCCCATCGGACACTGGCCTACCTGGGAACGAAGTTTGGAACAATGAAAATCGGGAATGCAGGCCCCACCCTGTTATACAATACCCGTTATATCCATTGTCATGGCACTGCACACCATCGGGTCATCTGCGACGCGCATGTCAGATTTGAAGTCGGTGCGTGGGAAGAACGGTTCTAAAGTTGTGTGGATTACAGACGTACATACTGTACGTACGTGCAGTACATGTGATTCTGTGCATTTATTGTAACTAGACCTGTGCCAGTCGGCCAATAGCCTACTTGGGAACGATGCAAGTTGGGAACCTATATAGTATGCAATACCCATTGTCAGTGCCAGTGTCTGTCTGTGTCTGAAGAGTGCAAACTGATGAAAGTGGACTGGTTAAGTAATCAAATGGCAAGTGTGGGATTGCCATGGCAATCAATTGGCTGAGGCAGAGGCTGGGAATTCTACAGGTGAGGGGACTTAGGCTCATTAGGTCCACTGGAAGAGCCTGACCAGAGCCTTTTGTGGCGGTTCTGGACAACGGTGTATCCCACCGACTCAAGGCCGGGGACTGCACTCCCTGTGGTGGTGTGGAACGCGTGTGGCACATTTGAAGTTGGTTGGGCAAACGGTTCTCAAGTTATGCAGATTAAAGCTGTACATACACATGTATAGACAGAGACATGGTGCATGTATTGACTGTAAGATAAGATTGATTCTACGTACTGGGCAAGGGCATGACGAGGATGTACTTGTCCAGGTCCTGCGGCGGGCCGTCTCCTCCGTGGTTGGTGGCGATGACCCGCACCCAGTACAAGTCCATGGGCTTCAGACCCTTCAGAGAGTAGGAGGTCAGCAGGACCGACGTCACATTGCAGCGCGACCACTCTGACACCTCGGTCTGTCGGACCTCCACGAAGTAGCCCTTGGCCTCGTCCTGCACGCCCTCCTTGACCTCCGGCTTGGTCCAGGACAGAGAGAAGTGGCTGTAGGACGTCTCCGTCACCTTCACGGCCATCACCTTCCCCGGAGGCTCTGCAGGTGTGGGGTGGAAGAGGCTCAAATTAACCCTGGGGCTCTGCAGATGTGGGGTGGTCAAGAGGGTCAAATTAATCCCGGAGGCTCTGCAGGTGTGGAAGGGGCTCAAATTAAACCTGGAGGCTCTGCAGGTGTGGAAGAGGTTCAAATTAACCCTGGAGGCTCTGCAGGTGTGGAAGAGGCTCAAATTAACCCTGGAGGCTCTGCAGGTGAGGAAGAGGCTCAAATTAACCATGGAGGCTCTGCAGGTGAGGAAGAGGCTCAAATTAACCCTGGAGGCTCTGCAGGTGTAACCTGACTCCGCCAGATGGGGCAGCTAGAGGCGGGATCAAGGCAGCACTGTGTATGCCTTGATCCCGACTCTAGCTGCCGCTGATTGGCCAGGCCATTTTGTGGCCGGAGCATCAAGTCTGCCTGAGAGTTCCCAGATGAGAGCAGGAGAGGGGAACCCAGTGTACTCTCTGCTGCCCCATCTGGCGGAGTCAGGTTACTGCATGTGTGGAAGAGGCTCAAATTAATCCCGGAGGCTCTGCAGGTGTGGAAGAGGCTCAAATTAACCCTGGAGGCTCTGCAGGTGTGGGGTGGTCAAGAGGGTCAAATTAACCCTAGAACACTAAACCCAACTTTTGTCACACCATGACTTTTGTTTTACCCTATTATATTAAAGTACAGCAATACAACTTGAGGTAGGCTACTTACTCTTTCTTTATATTTCAACATAAAATATCACACAAAAAAGTGTGAACTGAGTTGTGTAAGGTCTTATATAGCCTGATCAGCTGTGGTCTGACGTAATGTCTGACGTAATGAAATCACACCCGTGCTAATTTTTTGGTACGAACAGACAGACAGACAGACAGACAGACAGACAGACAGACAGACAGACACGTAAACTAACAAAGCCAGTCGTAGGAGTGGTTTACACCACTCAAAAAATAGATAGTATGGGGGGGACAAAATTGTCAAAAATGTGGGTATTATTTAAAAAATCACACCCATGTGAACTGAGTGGTGCAGTGACGTCACACACTAACCATAGCAACCGTGCTTATCTGTACGTGGCCCCACGTACAGGTACACACATACACAGATACAGACAAAGCTGGTTGTTGGAGTGGTTTGCACCACTCAAAAATATATATATATAAAAAAAAAGAGAAAGTGCCCAGGTATATATTTTCTGATTCAAGTTGTTCCTGTTGAGCACCAACGAGCCCTTCTACCGTCTGTTGGCTGAAGCACGCAGGACTTCTCTTTACCTAATGTAAGGGGCATGTCTGTCACCTTCACATATGTTAATTAGTGAACCGGATTAATTACTTACTTTTAGGATCTCTGGCATAAACAAACTCTGAAGGGTTGCTGGATTCACCAGGTCCTGACAGGTTGATAGCAGCAACTCTGAACTCATACTCCATTCCTTCTACGACGTCCGTCACAGAGCATTTCTTCTCTAGAATGATACATAATATGATACATACAGTAGATGCATATATAATGTTGTTACATATGATACATAGATACATGTTAAAGTATGTAATATGTTACCATGTTATTTTTAAATAAAGCCTCATTATCAGAGTTGATGAAACTCCACATGTTAATATGTGTATATTAAATATAATAATATGTAAAACCTTTAATTAATTCATTATCAGGGTTGATGATAGTCCACAGGTTGCTGTTGTTCTTGCGTTTCTCCAGGATGTATCCCAGGATGCGAGACCCTCCACTGTAAGCAGGGGGAGCCCAGCACAGGTTGATGACGTCCTTAAAGGAGCTCACCACCGTGGGCGGGGCTGGAGCACCAGGAAACGCTACAGGAAATGACGGTGAAAACATTCATACATTCATACAAAAAAACTAACGGTTACAAAAAATATATATTGTGACCCGTTTTGGGTTTTCAAAAACGGGATGCCACGGTCCCATTCTGTGGATTCATTAACTAAAGCACTAACCTATAGGTTAGTAATGGATGCTATAGCATCCATTAATCTAGCCTCCATTAACCTAGCATCCACTAACCTAGCATCCAATAACCTAGCATCCATTAACCTAGCATCCACTAACCTAGCATCCATTAATCTAGCCTCCATTAACCTAGCATCCACTAACCTAGCATCCACTAACCTAGCATCCACTAACCTAGCGTCCCAGCCTGCAGGTCTTCGGTCTCCAAAAGGTTACTGAAGCCCTCAGAGGTCACCGCTCTGATGCGGTAGCAGTATCTCCTCCCCAGCTCCACATCTGTATCTCTGTAACAAGGAACACCTGGAGTCTCTCCCAGCTTCTTCCAGGTGTTACGGCCCACCTTGGTTCATTGAACAGACAGACAGACAGACAGACAGACAGACAGACAGACAGACAGACAGACAGACAGACAGACAGACAGACAGACAGACAGACAGACAGACAGGGTAGCAACTGTTAGCATTTAGGAGTCAACAATGATCCCTATAATATTCAACAGTATACATTACACTACAAGCCTGAAACCAGTAAAGAAGGAATAAAGTCTTTCTCTTTTTGAGGTGCCGGACCGAGCACATCGCTCCGCTACGTACCGCCGACGGAATAAAACCAACAAAGAAACGGCCAATCCGCAACATTGTTTTCATTCGGCCTGCGCACACCTGTTGTCTCTCCAGGGTGTAGCTGATGATCTCTGACCCTCCGTCGTCTTTGGGGGGTCTCCACTTGAAGTGGACGCAAGAACCGGAGCTCTCTAGCACCTCTGCTGGACCCAGGGGGGAGGTGGGCTTATCTGAAAGATGAAGGACAGTGGCTTTAATGTTTTTGTATGTCCAATGACCCCTGCCTGTATGTCCTCTGTCTGTCCACATGTCCCCTGTCATGTCCACATGTCTCCTCAAGGAGATGGCACTCATGGAGGACAGTCACACCCTTCCGAGCTCCCTCCATACTCCAAAGGAGGACACATTGCGTTTGAAACTCATCCAAAGCCAGCTCAACTACTTTGTGCTGGTCTACGCTGCAATACTACAGGGATTTATCGAAACACGGGCAGTTACCAAGGATTAGAAAAAACAAACTGAACTTTACAGAGAGACGGTGCTTCGTTGCTGAAGGCTGCGAGTGAAAATTGGTCCCATCAAGGAGGAAAGAAAACAGCGAGATGGCAGTAACAGTAAAGGAAAGTCATCTGTTTGACTTTAATTCTGTCTGGAAACTGTACTGGATCAGTCACCATCATGGGGACTCCAGCCATTAAACAACATATAGGCCTATGCCTCAGACCTCCTCAACTGTTATGGATGTACGACAACAACACATATGTCCATATGTCCTCTGTATGTCCACATGTCCCCCATGGTGTAGTTTAACCCTGTCTGTTTAGATTTTCTTAGCCATTACTTTGGCGATCACTGATCAATATTTTAGGTGTTTGCTTTTAGTTTGAAATTATATGCAGTGAGTGAGTTTTTCAATGTGGTGTGTCTATTAATAAAAACAGTTTTCACAAACGTCTAAAAGCTCTGTAGACTGGCTGTTTTGGAACATTATTGAATGGGGCTTACTAACGTTCTGTTGAAATGTGTAGTACTTCCGCTAACCACTAGATGGAACACTTTCCTAACTTTCTGTGTGTATTTTTATACCACGTGCAAAGAACCAAACACACACCCCTGAAACTTTATAAACCTTGCATTTATGGCATATTACGTAAATATGTCAATCTTTCCAACTAATATACAGTTATGTCTCTCTTGAGAGAATATCTCCGACTCCATTATTGGATAGATTGAAAATACCTTGATACCACTTGAACCCCAGCATCCCTATTCTGGGGGAAATATTTGGCAAAGATAGCGCTGTGAGCTTGTAGATCTGCTACCTTTGGAGATTTGATAAAGGTTAAAAAATAACACACCAAGTAGTAGTCGAGTAGATTTTGTATATTTAGTCGACTAAAATCGTATATTAAAACTGTCACTCACGAGTCACCCAGTACAATGAACTGTTACCTGTCTCACTCACCCAGTACAATGAACTGTTACCTGTCTCACTCACCCAGTACAATGAGGTTACCTGTCTCACTCACCCAGTACAATGAGCTGTAACTGTAACTCACCCAGTACAATGAGGTTACCTGTCTCACTCACCCAGTACAATGAGCTGTAACTGTAACTCACCCAGTACAATGAGGTTACCTGTCTCACTCACCCAGTACAATGAGCCGTGTGGAGGCCTCGGTGGTTACCTGTCTCACTCACCCAGTACAATGAGCCTTGTGGAGGCATCTGTGGTTACCTGTCTCACTCACCCAGTACAATGAGCCGTGTGGTAGACTCGGTGGTTACCTGTCTCACTCACCCAGTACAATGAGCCTTGTGGAGGCCTCGTGGTTACCTGTCTCACTCACCCAGTACAATGAGCCTTGTGGAGGCCTCGGTGGTTACCTGTCTCACTCACCCAGTACAATGAGCAGTGTGGAGGCCTCGGTGGTTACCTGTCTCACTCACCCATAGTACAATGAGCAGTGTGGTAGACTCGGTGGTTACCTGTCTCACTCACCCATAGTACAATGAGCAGTGTGGTAGCCTCGGTGGTTACCTGTCTCACTCACCCAGTACAATGAGCCTTGTGGAGGCCTCGTGGTTACCTGTCTCACTCACCCAGTACAATGAGCCTTGTGGAGGCCTCGGTGGTTACCTGTCTCACTCACCCAGTACAATGAGCCTTGTGGAGGCCTCTGTGGTTACCTCATCATAATATATGTTTCTGAGTATGAGAAATCCAATTCTGCATTTAGAACATCAAAATTATTTAATATTATGATGATACAATGGGAATTAAACGATGAAGTGGGGCAGATTAAGTCCATATTCCATAATAATCCTTCATGTGGTGGTACAAGCACCAGATTTGGCACAATTGATGTCCAGGAAGTACGTTTTCCAGCTGAAAATCCAAGATGGACGCCAGTTTTCAAGATGGCCACCTCGTCAAATGAATAAGTAGAACTTTAGTGAACAGAAATGTGTGATCCACACATTGATCCAAACAAATTAATGTATTCTGACTGGAATAACTGAATGGTGTCAATTTAATTCCAATATGGCCACCAGTTTTCAAGATGGGGGCTATTACGCAACTCAAAATTTGCGTTTTCGGAAGCTGTCTGATCACAGATATTGTTGAAGGGCAACATCACCATTCATTGAAATGCTGTGATCAAGCTCTATTGGTTTGTAATTTTGTATATAAGATGATGTCAAAGCACAACCAGGACACACTGGTGACATCACTGCTGTTAGACTCAGCATGGGGTTCAGTGTCGGCTTGTAACATAGCTGTAGGTGTGGTTTACAAACTGTTGTAGTCGTGTACTCACTGTAGTTTGTAGTATACTTTAGTGTCCTAAATGCTATCTAATAAGCCCCTGTATACTGTATATCTCAAATAGAAGTTTAGTTAGTTGTAGCATTGTAGTTGATAGCCGCACCTGAATTGACAGGATGTGTCAGCGTGGGAGAGCTGAGACAAGGGTAACAGGGATTCAGTTACCTGGATGATGTACAGATCGCACAGGACTTGCACTGGATGAATGGTCGGGCTAGGTGTAGGGCACCAGATGCTTGAACCTAGATGCATCCCATATTTCAATGTGCTTTGATGTTTTGTACGGTTGGGTGGTAAAAGGATATAGCCCTCGGCCTTTAACCGTATAACACAAGATGTTCCGCTACTAAAAGTGTCAAACAGATACGAAAGAGGAGTTGAAGTCTCACCGTATTTCAGGCAATACACCTGTTGCCCATCATGTTAGACTCATCCAGATTGGATGATGGAGGTGGCAGTGAGGATACATTGAGGCAAAACAGTACAAAGTATCACCAAAATTGTCGGGCAAATGTTTAGCAACTGAAACTCCAGCGTTCCACTAAGAGAGCAGCTGAAATTCAGAATGATCCTGGTGAAGGACACGATCTCCCCCCCATCGAAGCCCTGTATGACGATCATTGTGTCAGCAAAGCTCGTCGTGGAATTATGAGGGACCCAAGCCATCCCAACAAGACTGTTTGAGATGCTGCCACATGGAAAACGTTTTCGCAGTCTCGAAGCCACTGGAAATAGACTGCAAATATGCTTCTTTCCCCAAATAATCATGAACATGAACGAACTGATAAGAACCAGGGCGAGAGTTTAACTAACTTTGCTACTACAGGGAAACATGCACATGTACACTACTATTTTTCTAGCACTCTTTATTCTATCCCTTTGTTTTGCTGTGCTTGCTGGGTTTTTTGTTGTTTGAATATTAGCCTATGCTATCTATGCCGCTGCATTGTCTGTAAGGAAGCCAAACAAAAATAAGTTTTACTCTTATGTACCTGTACATAAGATGTAACAATAAAGTCCAACCTTGAACCTTGATCTAGGTTCAAGCATCTGGTGCCCTACACCTAGCACGACCGTTCATCCAGTGCCATTTAAGTCCTGTGCCATCTGTACACCATCCAGGTAACTGAAGCCCCGTTACCCTTGTCTCAGCTCTCCCACGCTGGCACATCTTGTCAATTCAGGTGCGGCTATCTAACTACAATACTACAACTAACTAAACTTCTAGTGGAGATATATACAGGGGCTAATTAGCATTTAGGACACTAAAGTAGCCTATACAACAAACTACAGTTAGTACACTACAACAGTTAGTAAACCACAACTACAGCTACGCTACAAGCCGACACTGAACCCCATGCGGAGTCTCACAGCAGTGATGTCACCAGTGTGTCCTGGTTGTGCTTTGACATCACTCTTATATACAAAATTACAAACCAATAGAGCTTGATCACAGCATTTCAATGCATGATCAACGAATGATGTTGCCCTTCAACAATATCTATGATCATACAGCTTCCGAAAACGCTAATTTTGAGTAACGTAATAGCTGCATCTTGCAAACTGGCGGCCATATTGGAATTCAATTCCAACACCATTAAGTTCTTACAGTCAGAATACTTTCATTTTGATGTTTGGATCATTAACACATTTAAATTCTACTTCGAAAACCTTTTTGTTGTTTTGTTTTCTTGCATTTGACGAGCCGCCCATCTTGAATACTGGCAGCCATCTTGGATTTTCAGCTGGATATGGTGCTTTTCATAGAAAGTACATCCTGGACATCATGTGTGCCAAATTTGGTGCTTGTACCACCAAGTGAAAGATTATTATGGAATATTGACTTAATCTGCCCCAGCTTTTCGTTTAATTCCCATTGTATCATCATAATATTCAATAATTTTGATTTGCTAAATGCAGAATTGGATTTCTCATACTCAGAAACATACATTTCGATGTATAGGCCATCACAATAACATTATTCAATCAAACTATAGTTCAAACACTGTTTAAAACCATTTTGAAAGGCAGCCATCTTGAAAAATGGCGGCCATTTTGTTTTTTCAAGTGGACAACGTACTTTTCTGAGAGAGTAGGTTCTGAAGCACTTGTGTGCCAAATTTGGTGCTTGTATGATCAAGTGAACGATTCTTATGATATATTGACTTAATCTGCTGCACTATCATGGGGACTCCAGCCATTAAACAACATATAGGCCTATGCCTCAGACCTCCTCAACTGTTATGGATGTACGACAACAACACATATGTCCATATGTCCTCTGTATGTCCACATGTCCCCCATGGTGTAGTTTAACCCTGTCTGTTTAGATTTTCTTAGCCATTACTTTGGCGATCACTGATCAATATTTTAGGTGTTTGCTTTTAGTTTGAAATTATATGCAGTGAGTGAGTTTTTCAATGTGGTGTGTCTATTAATAAAAACAGTTTTCACAAACGTCTAAAAGCTCTGTAGACTGGCTGTTTTAGAACATTATTGAATGGGGCTTACTAACGTTCTGTTGAAATGTGTAGTACTTCCGCTAACCACTAGATGGAACACTTTCCTAACTTTCTGTGTGTATTTTTATACCACATGCAAAGAACCAAACACACACCCCTGAAACTTTATAAACCTTGCATTTATGGCATATTACGTAAATATGTCAATCTTTCCAACTAATATACAGTTATGTCTCTCTTGAGAGAATATCTCCGACTCCATTATTGGATAGATTGAAAATACCTTGATACCACTTGAACCCCAGCATCCCTATTCTGGGGGAAATATTTGGCAAAGATAGCGCTGTGAGCTTGTAGATCTGCTACCTTTGGAGATTTGATAAAGGTTAAAAAATAACACACCAAGTAGTAGTCGAGTAGATTTTGTATATTTAGTCGACTAAAATCGTATATTAAAACTGTCACTCACGAGTCACCCAGTACAATGAACTGTTACCTGTCTCACTCACCCAGTACAATGAACTGTTACCTGTCTCACTCACCCAGTACAATGAGGTTACCTGTCTCACTCACCCAGTACAATGAGCTGTAACTGTAACTCACGCAGTACAATGAGGTTACCTGTCTCACTCACCCAGTACAATGAGCTGTAACTGTAACTCACCCAGTACAATGAGGTTACCTGTCTCACTCACCCAGTACAATGAGCCGTGTGGAGGCCTCGGTGGTTACCTGTCTCACTCACCCAGTACAATGAGCCTTGTGGAGGCATCTGTGGTTACCTGTCTCACTCACCCAGTACAATGAGCCGTGTGGTAGACTCGGTGGTTACCTGTCTCACTCACCCAGTACAATGAGCCTTGTGGAGGCCTCGTGGTTACCTGTCTCACTCACCCAGTACAATGAGCCTTGTGGAGGCCTCGGTGGTTACCTGTCTCACTCACCCAGTACAATGAGCAGTGTGGAGGCCTCGGTGGTTACCTGTCTCACTCACCCATAGTACAATGAGCAGTGTGGTAGACTCGGTGGTTACCTGTCTCACTCACCCATAGTACAATGAGCAGTGTGGTAGCCTCGGTGGTTACCTGTCTCACTCACCCAGTACAATGAGCCTTGTGGAGGCCTCGTGGTTACCTGTCTCACTCACCCAGTACAATGAGCCTTGTGGAGGCCTCGGTGGTTACCTGTCTCACTCACCCAGTACAATGAGCCTTGTGGAGGCCTCTGTGGTTACCTCATCATAATATATGTTTCTGAGTATGAGAAATCCAATTCTGCATTTAGAACATCAAAATTATTTAATATTATGATGATACAATGGGAATTAAACGATGAAGTGGGGCAGATTAAGTCCATATTCCATAATAATCCTTCATGTGGTGGTACAAGCACCAGATTTGGCACAATTGATGTCCAGGAAGTACGTTTTCCAGCTGAAAATCCAAGATGGACGCCAGTTTTCAAGATGGCCACCTCGTCAAATGAATAAGTAGAACTTTAGTGAACAGAAATGTGTGATCCACACATTGATCCAAACAAATTAATGTATTCTGACTGGAATAACTGAATGGTGTCAATTTAATTCCAATATGGCCACCAGTTTTCAAGATGGGGGCTATTACGCAACTCAAAATTTGCGTTTTCGGAAGCTGTCTGATCACAGATATTGTTGAAGGGCAACATCACCATTCATTGAAATGCTGTGATCAAGCTCTATTGGTTTGTAATTTTGTATATAAGATGATGTCAAAGCACAACCAGGACACACTGGTGACATCACTGCTGTTAGACTCAGCATGGGGTTCAGTGTCGGCTTGTAACATAGCTGTAGGTGTGGTTTACAAACTGTTGTAGTCGTGTACTCACTGTAGTTTGTAGTATACTTTAGTGTCCTAAATGCTATCTAATAAGCCCCTGTATACTGTATATCTCAAATAGAAGTTTAGTTAGTTGTAGCATTGTAGTTGATAGCCGCACCTGAATTGACAGGATGTGTCAGCGTGGGAGAGCTGAGACAAGGGTAACAGGGATTCAGTTACCTGGATGATGTACAGATCGCACAGGACTTGCACTGGATGAATGGTCGGGCTAGGTGTAGGGCACCAGATGCTTGAACCTAGATGCATCCCATATTTCAATGTGCTTTGATGTTTTGTACGGTTGGGTGGTAAAAGGATATAGCCCTCGGCCTTTAACCGTATAACACAAGATGTTCCGCTACTAAAAGTGTCAAACAGATACGAAAGAGGAGTTGAAGTCTCACCGTATTTCAGGCAATACACCTGTTGCCCATCATGTTAGACTCATCCAGATTGGATGATGGAGGTGGCAGTGAGGATACATTGAGGCAAAACAGTACAAAGTATCACCAAAATTGTCGGGCAAATGTTTAGCAACTGAAACTCCAGCGTTCCACTAAGAGAGCAGCTGAAATTCAGAATGATCCTGGTGAAGGACACGATCTCCCCCCCATCGAAGCCCTGTATGACGATCATTGTGTCAGCAAAGCTCGTCGTGGAATTATGAGGGACCCAAGCCATCCCAACAAGACTGTTTGAGATGCTGCCACATGGAAAACGTTTTCGCAGTCTCGAAGCCACTGGAAATAGACTGCAAATATGCTTCTTTCCCCAAATAATCATGAACATGAACGAACTGATAAGAACCAGGGCGAGAGTTTAACTAACTTTGCTACTACAGGGAAACATGCACATGTACACTACTATTTTTCTAGCACTCTTTATTCTATCCCTTTGTTTTGCTGTGCTTGCTGGGTTTTTTGTTGTTTGAATATTAGCCTATGCTATCTATGCCGCTGCATTGTCTGTAAGGAAGCCAAACAAAAATAAGTTTTACTCTTATGTACCTGTACATAAGATGTAACAATAAAGTCCAACCTTGAACCTTGATCTAGGTTCAAGCATCTGGTGCCCTACACCTAGCACGACCGTTCATCCAGTGCCATTTAAGTCCTGTGCCATCTGTACACCATCCAGGTAACTGAAGCCCCGTTACCCTTGTCTCAGCTCTCCCACGCTGGCACATCTTGTCAATTCAGGTGCGGCTATCTAACTACAATACTACAACTAACTAAACTTCTAGTGGAGATATATACAGGGGCTAATTAGCATTTAGGACACTAAAGTAGCCTATACAACAAACTACAGTTAGTACACTACAACAGTTAGTAAACCACAACTACAGCTACGCTACAAGCCGACACTGAACCCCATGCGGAGTCTCACAGCAGTGATGTCACCAGTGTGTCCTGGTTGTGCTTTGACATCACTCTTATATACAAAATTACAAACCAATAGAGCTTGATCACAGCATTTCAATGCATGATCAACGAATGATGTTGCCCTTCAACAATATCTATGATCATACAGCTTCCGAAAACGCTAATTTTGAGTAACGTAATAGCTGCATCTTGCAAACTGGCGGCCATATTGGAATTCAATTCCAACACCATTAAGTTCTTACAGTCAGAATACTTTCATTTTGATGTTTGGATCATTAACACATTTAAATTCTACTTCGAAAACCTTTTTGTTGTTTTGTTTTCTTGCATTTGACGAGCCGCCCATCTTGAATACTGGCAGCCATCTTGGATTTTCAGCTGGATATGGTGCTTTTCATAGAAAGTACATCCTGGACATCATGTGTGCCAAATTTGGTGCTTGTACCACCAAGTGAAAGATTATTATGGAATATTGACTTAATCTGCCCCAGCTTTTCGTTTAATTCCCATTGTATCATCATAATATTCAATAATTTTGATTTGCTAAATGCAGAATTGGATTTCTCATACTCAGAAACATACATTTCGATGTATAGGCCATCACAATAACATTATTCAATCAAACTATAGTTCAAACACTGTTTAAAACCATTTTGAAAGGCAGCCATCTTGAAAAATGGCGGCCATTTTGTTTTTTCAAGTGGACAACGTACTTTTCTGAGAGAGTAGGTTCTGAAGCACTTGTGTGCCAAATTTGGTGCTTGTATGATCAAGTGAACGATTCTTATGATATATTGACTTAATCTGCTGCACTATCATGGGGACTCCAGCCATTAAACAACATATAGGCCTATGCCTCAGACCTCCTCAACTGTTATGGATGTACGACAACAACACATATGTCCATATGTCCTCTGTATGTCCACATGTCCCCCATGGTGTAGTTTAACCCTGTCTGTTTAGATTTTCTTAGCCATTACTTTGGCGATCACTGATCAATATTTTAGGTGTTTGCTTTTAGTTTGAAATTATATGCAGTGAGTGAGTTTTTCAATGTGGTGTGTCTATTAATAAAAACAGTTTTCACAAACGTCTAAAAGCTCTGTAGACTGGCTGTTTTAGAACATTATTGAATGGGGCTTACTAACGTTCTGTTGAAATGTGTAGTACTTCCGCTAACCACTAGATGGAACACTTTCCTAACTTTCTGTGTGTATTTTTATACCACATGCAAAGAACCAAACACACACCCCTGAAACTTTATAAACCTTGCATTTATGGCATATTACGTAAATATGTCAATCTTTCCAACTAATATACAGTTATGTCTCTCTTGAGAGAATATCTCCGACTCCATTATTGGATAGATTGAAAATACCTTGATACCACTTGAACCCCAGCATCCCTATTCTGGGGGAAATATTTGGCAAAGATAGCGCTGTGAGCTTGTAGATCTGCTACCTTTGGAGATTTGATAAAGGTTAAAAAATAACACACCAAGTAGTAGTCGAGTAGATTTTGTATATTTAGTCGACTAAAATCGTATATTAAAACTGTCACTCACGAGTCACCCAGTACAATGAACTGTTACCTGTCTCACTCACCCAGTACAATGAACTGTTACCTGTCTCACTCACCCAGTACAATGAGGTTACCTGTCTCACTCACCCAGTACAATGAGCTGTAACTGTAACTCACGCAGTACAATGAGGTTACCTGTCTCACTCACCCAGTACAATGAGCTGTAACTGTAACTCACCCAGTACAATGAGGTTACCTGTCTCACTCACCCAGTACAATGAGCCGTGTGGAGGCCTCGGTGGTTACCTGTCTCACTCACCCAGTACAATGAGCCTTGTGGAGGCATCTGTGGTTACCTGTCTCACTCACCCAGTACAATGAGCCGTGTGGTAGACTCGGTGGTTACCTGTCTCACTCACCCAGTACAATGAGCCTTGTGGAGGCCTCGTGGTTACCTGTCTCACTCACCCAGTACAATGAGCCTTGTGGAGGCCTCGGTGGTTACCTGTCTCACTCACCCAGTACAATGAGCAGTGTGGAGGCCTCGGTGGTTACCTGTCTCACTCACCCATAGTACAATGAGCAGTGTGGTAGACTCGGTGGTTACCTGTCTCACTCACCCATAGTACAATGAGCAGTGTGGTAGCCTCGGTGGTTACCT
Source organism: Electrona antarctica (assembly GCF_951216825.1). Taxonomy (NCBI): domain Eukaryota; kingdom Metazoa; phylum Chordata; class Actinopteri; order Myctophiformes; family Myctophidae; genus Electrona; species Electrona antarctica. The sequence continues at coordinate 14,353,980 of NC_136807.1, read as the reverse complement.
GTCTCACTCACCCAGTACAATGAGCCTTGTGGAGGCCTCGTGGTTACCTGTCTCACTCACCCAGTACAATGAGCCTTGTGGAGGCCTCGGTGGTTACCTGTCTCACTCACCCAGTACAATGAGCCTTGTGGAGGCCTCGGTGGTTACCTGTCTCACTCACCCAGTACAATGAGCCTTGTGGAGGCCTCTGTGGTTACCTGTCTCACTCACCCAGTACAATGAGCCTTGTGGAGGCCTCGGTGGTTACCTGTCTCACTCACCCAGTACAATGAGCCTTGTGGAGGCCTCTGTGGTTACCTGTCTCACTCACCCAGTACAATGAGCCTTGTGGAGGCCTCGGTGGTTACCTGTCTCACTCACCCAGTACAATGAGCCGTGTGGTAGACTCGGTGGTTACCTGTCTCACTCACCCAGTACGATGAGCCGTGTGGTAGACTCGGTGGTTACCTGTCTCACTCACCCAGTACAATGAGCCGTGTGGAGGCCTCGGTGGTCCCGTGCTGGTTCCTCAGCCTCAGGGTGACGGTCCCAGAGGTCCTGCGGGTCACCTTGCTGAGCAGCAGTCTGCTGTGAGACGAGAACCTCTCGATCTTCACGCCTCCTCCACTGCCGGCGTCCTGGTCGTGGAGCTCATCCCCCTCCAGGAACCAGCCAATCGTCGCGGGTCCTCCGCCGCCGCCGCCCACCAGGAAGGGCAGCCTGAAGACTGCGTTGTGACCCGCCCGGACCGTCAGCGGCTCCGAGAACGAGGCCAGGTCGCCGGGGTCGACCCGGGGCGGGTCTGCAGCGGCAGGGAGGTGGAAACGCAGATTTAAATTAGGGCTGGGACTTTAACTGATTAATTTCAATTCATTTAATTACAGAAACAATAACATAAATTACGCATTTTAATTGCGCATAGTTTTTGCACCACGGAACCTTTCTCACTGGATGAGTTTCAGGCTACTATGCACAGTATGCAGTGCACGCAATGAGAGGAGAAGCCGATCAGACCGCTTTGCTTGGCCCAGTGGATGGGACATTAAAATGAATCACGTTTTCACGTTATCAATGTTTGACCTTTTTCAATTAAAGCTGATTGTGGTATAGTACACGAGTGAATCAATGAGTAAGGTTTTTTTATATATACATTTTATATATAAAAAAACCTATATGCGACATAGACTCCAATTGTAACGAGCCTCCGTTGCATTTCCGGGTTATCAGGGAGGAGGGCGCTGTTGTTGTGAGCAGTGATGGTTAGCATTAGCGCAATACCCCTTACCTCTCGTCAGAAACGGTTACATGTCCGGAGGGATGCGAGACAAAGTCACGAATGAAATCCGATCATTGGATGCATGACGGCTCACCATGGACAGCGCTCGAAGCTTTAGATATACATGGCTTTGAATATCCTGCTTTTAATGGAGATACATGGAGCCTGGAAGTAGTAAAAATCCCGTTAAGTAGCCTATGTCTACTGCATGGATGATGACCTCTGACCTTTGACCTGGACGGTGGCCTCCGTCTTGCGTCCGTCGGCCTCGAAGCGGTACTTTCCAGAATGTTCCTCCTCACAGCTGACGATGACCAGCCTGTGACTGCAACCATCCTGGCTGATAATGAGGTCGCCCTCTGCTGGACTGATCTGTAAAGTCAAAGTGACATAATGGACCAAGGAGAAGGTAAGAGCACCCGCACACTGGTTTAAAGACAACTTTGTTTTTGTTTTTTTCAACCAAGGTTCATGTTTCAGGTTGTTATTAGAGAAAGTAAAACACAAGTGTTGTTTATTTTCCACTTGCTGCTTTCTTTCTTTTTAACGATTTTAGCTATTTTTGACAGGGGGGTGGGGCATTCAAACAAGAGGCTAAATATGTTCTTTTTTACAAAGTTTTACAGTGATTTCTTTATTATTATTTACTATAGTCCTACTAGACCCCAGGAAATTACATCTGGCTACAAAAGATCACAGGATATATTGAATGTGAAGGAGGAGGTGACAAACTGACATAGGGTGAAGCTCCACCCACGTGGCAACTTGCCGACGCTGCAAATTGCCGCATGGGTGGAGCTTAATTTCCATCCACCAGCTGTCTAAAAACCCGGAAGAGACACCTGCCGCTCACGGCTTTTGGCATCTTCGTGACTCCACTGTCTGGAAGCAGTGATATTGAGCCTACACCACACAGTATGGCATGCCCCTAGTATCCCTCGGCTGTTTTATTTACACTAGTTTTGGGTCCCGGGCATTGTCCCTCGAGTAAAAGGCATATAAGCCTTATTACCCCGGAGTCCCATATGAAAAGATGAAGGCAATAAAAAACCTAGATAAAGGTTTTGCGGCATACGTTCGTTACCTTCTTGCCGTCTTTGAACCAGCAACCATCACAGTGGTCAGCGCTCAGCTTGCAGCTCATCTCTGCTCTCTGACCCACAATGGTGGTGACGTCACACAAGCCTCTGACGAAATGGACTCCTGTACCTGGTAGGCAGGCAAGCAGGCAGGCAGGCAGGCAGACAGACAGACAGACAGACAGACAGACAGACAGACAGACAGACAGACAGACAGACAGACAGACAGACAGATTTACTCTGCAGCTAAAGAGAAGGGGGCCGGGAACTTATATATATTTCCACACAAACTATACAGTATATTAATGACTTAGTTCAATGTAGAATTCATTCCCCTTTAAACACCATAGTATTGCTGTCCTGTTTTAGCCTTAGGCCTCACTCAGACCTTTACTGCATTGCTGTATGCTTGTTGGATGAATGTTGTGTAGTGTCATGGCCGCCCCAATGCATTTCCAATGGGAGTCAACATTTGTGTTGTATGAGGGGGAGGGGCGCAGTCGAAACACAGTTTTGGAGTAGTGTTGGGGTTAATATCAGGTTAATATATATATAATAATATATACGTACATAATACATACTATTCTGTATACTGCATGAATTCAGTGGTGGAAAAAGTACTTAAGTAAAGGTATCAATACTGCAACATAGAAATACTTGAGTGAAAGTACAAAACTATTGACATCAAAATGTACTTGTTGCAGAATGTAATTATGCAGAATGTCCCTCTTCAAGTTTTCAAATGTATACAAATATTTCTTTTAAATAGCAGATCTGCAAGCTCACAATGTGTCGCACCGCGAAACATTGTGAGCTTGTAGATCTGCTATTTTCAAATGGCTAAAAGGCTGAAGAAGTGTTTAATGTATGTTTTATAATAATAAAAATCCAAATCTACACAGTAACTTGTATCGGATCCGAGAAGTAGTTGAGTACAAGTAAAATGATTGGCAATTGGAATTAATGTACTTAGTTACTTCCCACCACTGTATGAGGTATAGTTTTCTTACCGATCTCTGTGTCCTGTATAAGACACGCTGGTCTTTTACGTCTAGAATGCATCAGGACAACATCTGTGTTCTCGCCTGTGCTTTCACCTTCAAATGAAAAATAATCAAGTCAAACGTATATTAACATTACATCATCGTATCAGGGCATCACAGGACAGATAGGAGATGGCAGGGGTCTTCAACAGGGGGTCAGGGGTCCTCTGAGATACTGTGTGTGTGTGTGTGTGTGTGTGTGGGGGGGGGGGGGTATCTTTGTGTGAGGTCAAGGGTTACATTAAACGGCTCTCACCACCAGTCACATGATCATGTTGTGTGTGTTGGTCCGTTGGCTTCACACTGCGTCCTTCCTCGCCATAGTCTTCCTCATTGTAGTCTGCATCACTGTCACCACAGTCACCTAGTGCTTCGTTATCACCTGATTATTTTAATACATCTCTGTCACCACAGACACCTGCTTCATTATCACCTGGGTTTATATTAAAACACTAAAACAATATGAATAATTCAATATCACCTGTTTAGAATATTACTGACGAGTGATGAATGTTGAATGGATGAACTGATGGATGAATGCCAATAGAATAAACGTACCATACTTTAGTTTATAATAGTTACTACATGGTAGACACATCGGTAACCCTTCATTTTACGGTACGGTAATTACCAGGTAACTACCAGGTAATTACCTGGTAATAATAGGTAAGTACCTGGTATTACCTGGTAACAACCAGGTAGTAGTTATAAGTATTTACCCATTAATTACCTGGTAATTACATGGTAACTTCCAGATACATTACTCAGTAATTACTGAGTAATTACCAAGTATTACCCAGTATGTATAACTATTTACTGTATAATCTCCTGGTAATTATATGGAACTTACCATGGTAAATGACACACTGGTTGCCAGGTAATTACCAAGTATGTTCCTGACAATTACCAGGTATTTATACGTTTTTAGTATGTAATTACCAGCTAACTACCCAGTATTTATAAGTATTTACTCTGCAACCAGGCACGATACCCTGGTTGCAGGTACTATAGGTATGTAGGTACTATAGGTATACCAAGTATTTTCAACAACTACCAGGTATTTACTCTGCTACCAGGCAAGTTACCCAGTAGGTACTAGGTCATTACCAAGTATTTTCCTGACAACTACCAGGTAATAACATGGTAACTGTATTCACTGTGTTTACATGGGTACTACCCATGAAACACGTGGGTAGTAGCCTACCAGGAAATGACCAGTTGTTACTAGGTCATTTCCTGACAACTACCATGTAATTACCTGATAGGTAACCAGTAAGGACGGAGGAACTGTACTGTAAAAGGAAGCGTGCTCTATTTCCATGATATTACCATGTACCTACCTGGCAATTGTAGATTATAATCCTCCCCATTACCCATCAGGGTGTATTTTGAACTTTGAACTTTGAATTTTGAACTGGCAATAACTGTTAATTACCAGGTATTTACTGTGAAAATTAACAGGTAAAACCAAGCAAGTTACCGTGTAAGAAAGGTGTAATTGTACTGTGAAAGGAAGCGTGGTTTGTTACAGTGAAAGTACAGGGTAATATTATGGAAACAAACCACGCTTCCTTTCACAGTACAGTTCCACCTTTCTTACACGGTAACTTGCAAGGTTTTACCTGTTAATTTACACAGTAAATACTTGGTAATTAACAGTTATTGCCAGTTCAAAATTCAAAGTTCAAGTTCAAAGTTCAAAATACAAAAAATACGTTTACATGGGTACTACCCATGGCAATAACTGTTAATTACCAGGTATTTACTGTGTAAATTAACAGGTAAAACCTTGCAAGTTACCGTGTAAGAAAGGTGGAACTGTACTGTGAAAGGAAGCGTGGTTTGTTTCCATAATATTACCCTGTACTTTCACTGTAACAAACCACGCTTCCTTTCACAGTACAATTACACCTTTCTTACACAGTAACTTGCTTGGTTTTACCTGTTAATTTACACAGTAAATACCTGGTAATTAACAGTTATTGCCAGTTCAAAATTCAAAGTTCAAAGTTCAAAATACACCCTGATGGGTAATGGGGAGGATTATAATCTACAATTGCCAGGTAGGTACATGGTAATATCATGGAAATAGAGCACGCTTCCTTTTACAGTACAGTTCCTCCTTCCTTACTGGGTACCTATCAGGTAATTACATGGTAGTTGTCAGGAAATTACCTAGTACAACTGGTAATTTCCTGGTAGGCTACTACCCATGTGTTTCATGGGTAGTACCCATGTAAACACAGTGAATACAGTTACCATGTTATTACCTGGTAGTTGTCAGGAAAATACTTGGTAATGACCTAGTACCTACTGGGTAACTTGCCTGGTAGCAGAGTAAATACCTGGTAGTTGTTGAAAATACTTGGTATACCTATAGTACCTACATACCTATAGTACCTGCAACCAGGGTATCGTGCCTGGTTGCAGAGTAAATACCGGGTAGTTAGCTGGTAATTACATACTAAAAACGTATAAATACCTGGTAATTGTCAGGAACATACTTGGTAATTACCTGGCAACCAGTGTGTCATTTACCATTGTAAGTTTTATATAATTACCAGGAGATTATACAGTAAATAGTTATACATACTGGGTAATACTTGGTAATTACATAGTAATTACTGAGTAATGTATCTGGAAGTTACCATGTAATTACCAGGTAATTAATGGGCAAATACTTATAACTACTACCTGGTTGTTACCAGGTAATACCAGGCACTTACCTATTATTACCAGGTAATTACCTGGTAGTTACCTGGTAATTACCGTACCGTAAAATGAAGGGTTACCGACACATCAGAGTTGCCATGCCTCCTTATTATAAGCAACATTGGGCTTGTTTTTTTCTTTCTTCGGTAAAGTCACTTGTACATAGTGGTAGGCTAGTTATTGTTTGGGGGAGGGCGGGCGGCTTGCTTCTAAAGTGTAATAGTTTATTTGGACTTGCTTCCTAATGCTGTTTAAACCAGCGGTTTAAACCCCGAACATGTATTTTCTCCATCTGAAAATACGTTATTTATTTTGTATTTTCTTTAATAGCTTTTAAAACACTTTACTGTTCCTTCATGGCCTCGTTTTCATATAGACCAAGCCGCTTGTCCACAATGTCCAGGGGTCATCAATTATGTCCTACAGGGGTCAGGGGTCATCAATTTGTCCTACAGGGGTCAGGGGTCATCAATATGTCCGTACACAGACAAATATGTGCCCGTCTCAAAGACTTGGGCTGCGTTCGAATTCATAGGGTTGTTCCCTACTCCCCATGGGGATCCAGACTTAAGGCCTATTCATAGTCTGGATTTTCGGTGGGGAGGTGACCACCGCTCCGGTGGTGAGCTGACCAGCGGAGCTGAAATAACGTTGAGCGGTGGTGAGTAAAAACAGAGAGAAGGGCTGGGGCGGTGGCGGTGGTTTTCTCTTCACCGCGGCTCGTGACGTCATGTTGTAGTTCGGTTGTCACCTAACCACCGAAAATCCAGACTATGCATGAGCCTTTAGTGGACTCTAATAGTGATGATTTCGGACAGTACTCTATATGGGGAGCACCAAGTCTGACGTCAATATCGGTACAGGGCGCTATAAGTCCGCGGGTTCATGTCTTTTTTTTTTGTGCATCGTAATCCCCATAGGGTTTTTTCAGATAGCCTAATTAAGAACAGTTTGAAAAATAAACAAATCATCCCGGCCGTTTCACTCATATGGATATGAAGAATCAACTGACCCAGTCAAAACCAGTCAAAACGTTAATGTTACTGCTGCTGAATTAGTACAATTTTCGCTAGAAACACTGTATCAAATAAGTGACTGCAGGCTGTCGTAAACAATAGAGAGCCACCTCACTGACAAGGACAGTTTGTTAAATTATTTTTAAATTCATGGATGAATGAAGGAATGAATGAATAAATAGGTTAATGAAAATATGTTTGCAGGCATTTAGGCCTATGTTTATGATAAAAAAGGTTACTCTCTTAAAATAGCATAGGCCTAATGATTATTATCAATAAATTAATATTGTATCCATATTAACCAGCAATATGAAAACAGTGCACCACCTTGACAATATGAAAACATCATCAGCATTAACCACATAACATGAATCCCCGCTATGCCTGGGGGAGAATACGCCAAAAATAGCCGATCTATAAGCAACGTGGCGTCCGTATTGTGAGCTTGTAGATCGGCTACTTTTGGTAAAGAATTACCAAAAGTAGCCGATCTACAAGCTCACAATACAGAAACAGCAGTCCAATAAATTACTATCTAGGCCTTATCGCAATTCAATGAAATAATGTTATATAATATATATTTCATGTCAGGAATTAATTAATATTAATAAAACATATGTTCGTGACACAATTAATGTGTCTCACATGCATGTATATGTAGCATACGTTTGAGATAAAATAGGTTATTCTAAGTATATTCTACAGCTAGCAACTGATTTCTCCTATAACGTCATGCTCTGGGTGATACAATGAATCAGATGCTATTGCAAATGAATACACTTGTTTTATTATACAAAAAACAATTGCAAATAAATGCACAGATCATTTGTCTCGAGATCTGTAGCTTCGAGATCCGCCAGGGAAGAAGGAAAACAAACGTTTAAAAAGTACATTTGTGTTGATTTCTTTCACTGGTTCAACTTCTGCCTCATCTGAGTTGGAGCGCATTCATGCAGAAGCAGCGCACATGCGCAAACGTGTGCATATGCGCTCAAGAGCGAGCTCACGCAATGCATTATGGGGTAGATTTGCTTCGCTGCGGCAATGTAGTGACCATCGGATGGTCCCTACAATTCCCGGTGCATTGTGGGATACTTCAGTCCACTACATTAGGGTGCTCACTACACTACTGTATAACAAAATGGCGGAACCCCAAAGTAGTGCACTATATGGGGCATAGGGAATGAATTTGGACGCAGCCTTGATAGCCTGGTTCGTAGGGATGGAGCTCGTTCATTTTTATTGATAACGAGCACCTTATCGATCAGGCCACTCCCACTTGAAATCGCATTGCAGAATGGAATGAAATGTTTCTGAGCATCACTGAGAACCCTAACCCATTACTAACATTATCCCAAAGCATAACCTCACAGGAAGCCACGGGTGATTTTTAACACGCAGCACGGACTAGTTGTAACCCGCCATGCATGTCAGGGGACCACGAGTGATTTTTAACCCGCATCACAGGTGAGTCTTGACTGGCCACGCAAGTCTGACTAACGGGATGTCTGACTTATGTGCAGTCCCCGTCTAGGGGACTGCACATAATGTGATTATGTGATTAGGTTAGGATCTTGCCTGTTATGTGATGCTGAGACAGGACACCTGGCTGTCCCTGGCCACCTTTAAGACCAGATTTCTGGCCACCTTTCTGGACACCTTTCTGGGCAGCTTGCTTTGAATCTATCGGATGCTTGGTAGAGTCAGTGGATTCCCACAGGCCGACGGGATCTTCGAGATTCTGTCCTTTAAATGAGTTCAGTGTGAATGTTAACGTAACACTAATGTTAGCAGTAGAATGTAGCAGCTAGAGACTCACTGGAAACTTTAGCAGTAGGCCTAATGCATTACTAACGCTCTTCAGACTCCACCTTAGCCCCTTAGCACTTGGCCTGCCCTCAACGACCTTGCAGGATTATGCAAAGGCTAACATGTAATTTAGATAGCATGTTATGTAGACATATGCCAGATCATTGTTGATCTGGCATCCTATAGTGTGCATCGTTTCAATGTACAGATTCTTGATTTTTGAGGGGCGTTAGCCCCTCCTATGCCCAGCTTTGTGTGTTTGTGTACCAAAATGTAGATGATTTGATTGGCTGAGCACGGAATGTGATGTACGTATGATGATGTATGACGATAAGAGTGCCCCTCACTTCACACAAGTGTGATTTTCTTTTCTCCTTTTGGGAGGGGGCTGTTTGACTGATGATAGGTTATTGGTTTACCTATAATCCAGTAGGCCTAATCCTAGATGACAATTTCTATGTCTTTGATGTATTACCTTGTGTTGTCCTTGTCACTCTGGATTACGAGTGTCTGCTAAATGCCTGCTGGATGTGAACTGTTTGTGCTTGGCAGCTTAGACCCCGCGTAATAAAACCTGGAACAGAACATTGATATTCAAGCGAGTATACAGTGCAGTGTTTTCTTACCAGCTACTCCGTCCGAAGCAGTCCGCACACGTGTTTGTGTGCGTCGCCTGTTCTCGTCGTCATCCACCATCAGATCCACTCCGTCGTTAGAATCCAACGCGTCGCTGCCATCCTCTCTCCGGCCTCCCGCCGTCGCCACGCCGTCACCTCTACGGCCCCCCGCCTCCAGAGGCATAATTTCACAAAGAAATAGGGGGTTGGCAAAAAAATAACTTAAAACATAAGCCCTACTTCTAAAATAGCGGAAATAGTGGATCTAACAAGCTATCGACACGTCGCAAGCAACGCATTGATAGCTATTACACTATTTTCGCTATTTGTTTGGGGTCAAAAAGAGAAAATGTTTGCAAATGTTCGCCTATGACATTCCCAAAATAGGGATGCCGCGTTGAAAGTGGATAATACATGTATGGTTCCATATATAGAATGCTTATAAAAAGGCATATTAAAAAATGACTAAAAATCTATACTTATCAGATTAATCTAATCTGCTAAAACAGTTGGGGAAAATAATATGCATGAAATAACTGAATTTGAGGTTAAATGTGAACATGTGAAATGTGAACGCAATTGCCAACCCCGGATGACCCAAATGCCCAAACGCCCAAACGCCCCTGCCCACCTCTACACCATCTGCTCTCCAGCCCTCTTCCTCCACGCCATCTCCTCTCCGGCCCCCCGCCGACCCCACACCGTCACCACTCCGGCCCCCCGCCACCTCTCCGCCATGTCCTCTTCGGGCCACCTCCCCATGCTCTGTCCTCCCCACCTTTCCAGACGTATCGCCGTCTCTTGACGCCTGATCAGACGGCGTCAGCGTGTCCCTTCTGGCTCCCGGCGCGTCGGTGACGCTCCTGTCTTCACCGTTGGCTATCGTCACTCCACGTCTACTACCGTCACTTGTTTTATCACCGTCGGTCAGCCTGCCATCAGCCGCGGAGAAGAACTCCTCGGCTGACTCATCCATGTTCCTCATCGCTGATTCATTAATTATCTTCATGATCTTCATGATGGCTTCATTCATCTCCTTTTCCTGTTGTTCCCGGTTCATCTTCCCCAGGTCAGTCTCTGATCCCAAACCTGCTCCGTCGGCCGAGGTTGTTTTACCTTCTCTCTTCTTCCCTGCGTCTGTCGGGTCCGCGTCGGCTGTGAGGACATCAAAAACCACAACATGATTCATAATGTTTTTTTATATTATAATTTCTATTATAATTCAAGGGGACAATTACAATTACAATGTAGGCATTTAGCAGACGTTCTTAATCCAGAGCAATTTACAGTAAGCAATAACAACACATCAAATACATAAAAAATTGAAATCAAGAATCATAAGTAAGCTAAGAACCTAACACCTGTCTAACAATAGTTCTGTATACAATTTGGATGCAGGACTGTTCCTTACCTCCCACCAGCAGCCAGGACTGTTCCTTACCTCCCACCAGCAGCTAGGACTGTTCCTTACCTCCCACCAGCAGCCAGGACTGTTCCTTACCTCCCACCAGCAGCTAGGACTGTTCCTTACCTCCCACCAGCAGCTAGGCGCTACAGGACTGTTCCTTACCTCCCACCAGCAGCCAGGACTGTTCATTACCTCCCACCAGCAGCCAGGACTGTTCCTTACCTCCCACCAGCAGCCAGGACTGTTCCTTACCTCCCACCAGCAGCCAGGCGCTACAGGACTACATGACTGTTCCATACCTCCCACCAGCAGCCAGGCGCTACAGGACTACATGACTTTTCCATACCTCCCACCAGCAGCCAGGCACTGCAGGACTTTGCTCCAGCGATAGCGGCATAGACTCCTCTGTCCGCCTGCCTGGCGTCTTTGATGAGCAGCCTGTGGGTCAGTTTATCTTCTGATGCCACCAAACTGTGTTTATCTCCACTCTGCAGCATGGCGTTCTTCCCCATCCATCTGATCCTGGAGGACACCACAATACCCTTATTAGAGTTGACACTTATTACCTTAATAGAGTTAACAGTGACACTTATTATCTTATTAGGGTTGACATGTTTTACCGAGTGCCACCTGGTGGACGAAAGTGGTGGTGCCACGTGATTACAAGCAATACCACTATGACATGTGTCCGTTTTTGGGTTCCATCTTTAGCAAGCTAAAATGAGGCCATCCTTGTTCTAGAAAACGGCAATGTTCCAATCGCGACCACCGGACAATCAGAAATGACTTACGAACATCGCTGATTTGTTCAAATCCATGCAGCGCAGTAGTTTCTGAGAAAAGAGCGTGCAAAGGCTGCGGCTAAAACTGAAGCTAATGTGGTTGGTCTTACAGAAACGGTGCAGGCAGGGCCCTAGCAACCATGCATAGCAACCGCCCCGGAGCGGTTCCAAAAATGAAACACAGCGAGACAATCTTATAGCGATATCAAACGCCTCAAGACGAGCCCAGTCGTCATTAGCACTGCGCATAATTTATTTATGATGAGTAAACCTGTCCTTAGGATCCAATAGAGCTAACGATTAACTAAACATCCATCTGATCTTGGACACCACAACAACAGTGATGTTGACGAAACATGTCCATCCACTTTGAAAACTAATAACTTGGACATGGGGTGACCAGTGAAAACTAATAACTTGGACATGGGGTGACCAGTGAAAACTAATAACTTGGACATGGGGTGACCAGTGAAAACTAATAACTTGGACATGGGGTGACCAGTGAAAACTAATAACTTGGACATGGGGTGATCAGTGAAAACTAATAACTTGGACATGGGGTGATCAGTGAAAAATAATAACTTGGACATGGGGTGACCAGTGAAAACTAATAACTTGGACATGGGGTGACCAGTGAAAAATAATAACTTGGACATGGGGTGACCAGTGAAAACTAATAACTTGGACATGGGGTGACCAGTGAAAACTAATAACTTGGACATGGGGTGACCAGTGAAAACTAATAACTTGGACATGGGGTGACCAGTGAAAACGAATAACTTGGACATGGGGTGACCAGTGAAAACGAATAACTTGGACATGGGGTGACCAGTGAAAACTAATAACTTGGACATGGGGTGACCAGTGAAAACTAATAACTTGGACATGGGGTGAGTGAAAGCTCTATACTAACTTGGACATGGGGAGAGTGAGCACACACTGGAACACGGCATCCTCTCCCTCCTGGGCCTTCACCTCCTCGATCCGAACAACAAATCCCACATTGCAGACTAACGCAAAAGAGATAGAAATCAAGTTAGGCAGGAACACACACACACACACACACACACACACACACACACACACACACACACACACACACACACACACACACACACACACACACACACACACACACACACACACACACACACACACACACACACACACACACACAGCATATAGAATTAGAGAGAAATGAGGCAACCAGGTTCTCATGTACTTGGTACAGTCCTGGCCATAGGTCATATGGCTATATTTGTATACCTTTGAACTCTGCGCTGAGCATCTTGACCCCTCGATCCACATGGTTCCGTCCAGTGTCTTCAGGTGAATGGTCACGAGCGCCGATGACCGTCTTCTTCCCCACAGACTTCAGGATGTTTTTCTGATCCTGTTCACCCTAAAATATATTTTACAATATATTAATATAATATGATCCTATTCACCCTACAATATACAATATATAAAAATTATATTATCCTGTTTCATTTCATTTCAATCTTTATTTAGTTCTCGGAGAACACACTGAGGGCTGGGACCCTCTTCTTCAGTGGTGCCGAGATGACAACAACAACAACAACAACAACAACAAAACACCTGTTCACCCTACAATATACAATTTAATATGTCTCTGATCCTGTTCACCCTAGGAAAGGGGCTGCATTTTGCATTAATGCTGCATTTGTGGTCTGGGTTTGGTCCGACGGAGCATTGGTCCGAATGACAACCTACCTCAAACCCTCACCCTAACCCTAACCTCCCCCGGGGCAGCACACCTAAACCTAACCCCAACCCTCTCCCGACCCCCAGCGCACCTCGGACTAATGCTCCTTCGAAGCAATGGTCCGTCGGATCATAGTATGCCTCCCGTCTGGAGAGGGCAGCTTTTCACAGACGGGTAAAAGGGCAGAGGCTCGAGCCCCCTTTGTTGTCTATGTGTGTACGTACATGGGATGAATGCATGGGATATAGTCAACATACTGATGGAGACGTACAGTACATGAGATGAAATGAAGTGTAAACATGATGTTTAAACCGGAGTTGGTCTGACATACTAACAGTCTGACTCCGACATGCATGGCCGGTTAAGACGCATGCGTTTCCGGTTAAGACTCTCCCGTGGCTTCCGCGTGCGGTTAGGGTTTAGGGTTTAGGGTTTAGGGTAGGGTGTCGGAGACTACTGCGTGTGTAACATGGTTAATAGAGCTTCCACTTGCCCAGGCATTGTATTGTGAGTGTCCTGTCACTTTAAGAGTTTGAGCGGTTGCCTTTAAAGGACCACTTCACCACTTTTCAACTTCTCTTCCTATAATTGGTCCTAACTAATGTTCATGATAAAATATCACATTTCTTTCCTACTCAGTCTGTGTCTCATAGGATCTAAATATATTTTAAAACAAATCTTGTTTAAAAAATAATCTGCCTAATGATGATGTCACTGGTGGACGGGTGTCCGAACTGCCCAAAGCCCTCCTACGAGACACAGACTGAGTAGGAAAAAATGGTGGTGTTTTATCATGAACATTAGTGAGGACCAATTATATGAAGAGATGTTGAAAAGTGGTGAAGTGGTCCTTTAAGGAAATGATGTAACCTATAGCGCACTTCCCATTTCATCTGTGCTATATGAAAGCTGTAGGTTGTGTGTATATATATATATGTATATATATATATATATATATATATATATATATATATATATATATATATATATATTTATTTTTTAATATATTTATATATATATATTTATATATATCTTTATATATGTGTACCCAGAGTTCTTAGGCTACACACTGTATTTTCATTGTACTGCATCTGTTCAGTTTACAGAAACTATTAATGTTGAACACATTAAAGAACAGAGCAGTGATTCTGTTTTGTCAGGTATATTGTATGTATTGTCATTATTAACTTCCTATTTCATCTGTGCTATGAAAGCCAAAATGTTAATGCTGAACACATTGAAGAACAGTGCAGTGATTGCCACGTTGTCTCTTTTGCCAGAATAAATCCACTCACTGCTGAGATCCTGATCTGTGGTACTTCCAAGTTCATAACACAACGCAAAGATCACGAGTCACGACTGTTTCACGTGTCGGACTGTTAGTACGTCGGACCGAAGATATACAACCGTTTTAAACCAACGTGACTGAGGATGAATGACCTTTGACCGCTCGTCCTCTCTCTCCTGTTTCTTCTCCTCCAGTCTCCTGAGCATCCCCCTCAGGTCTTTGACGCCGAACTCTGTGCAGATCCTCTCGTAGTCTCGCTTCTCCGAGCTCATCAGGATGTCCCAGAAGCTCTCGTCCACCTCCCCTCCGTCCTCCCTCTTCACCACCACCTGCTGCTGCAGCTGAGGAGCTTCTGGCTCTTTGCTGTTGAAACAACGAAGCAACGAGAGAAAGGCTTAAAGTGCACGACTTCTGTCTGTTTCAGGTGAGTATATGACGATGCATTTTGTTCGAATAAGAGGTCAATTGTCTAAATGTGGTGTTAGTGCATATATCTGCTGCCAGGCAGAAAGCAACTATGTCTAAAATATTAACTTTTCAGGGCAAAAAACAAACAAAGATTTTGAAAACAACACAACACTGCCTCATCAAAGTTTGTATGGTGACTTCATACATTCTCAGATTCTCAGATGTTCTTATATTATCATCACTTTACCCAAAAATACAGCGCAAGTGGACTTGAGGGTTCTCACCATTAAGAAATAGTATAAATAGTTGTTTTGTCCATCATTGATTAGAATGACCAAGACAGACGGGGAACTATAGTTAGGAGATTTGAGGATCCAATGGAGGTTTAGTCAGAAGCACTTATTACCCAATTCCCTCCCGTTACCATAGGCAGTAACGTGAGGCCAGTGCCAGTGAAATGCGCAACATGAACAGAGAAGAAGAGCCCTCATCCGGCAGACCCGGAAGTGATTGCCCTCCATTGTCTCGCCAGTCTCGCTCGCGGCTGTGAACTGCCGATCCGACTATCATTATGCTTAGCCTCGAATTAATACTTTATCAAGCTCCTAACATCATACTTTATCCCATTCTGAGCACTTAAACACTAATGACTGTGTGTGCGCGCGCATGCAACGAGGATGCAACTGTGTAGGATGTAGGCTGTTTCTAGTCCTATGGGGTCCAGCCGCAGAAGGGGAAATAAGGATATATATATATATATATATATATATATATATATATATATATATTATTGTTTTTTTTAATGGAGAAAGTTGTTTCTGCCCGACACCGACCTATTCTCCTCAGTTTTGGTACCTTTTCCTGAGCAGTTTCCTGAATTCCGCAGGGTCTGGAGCAACTAAAACAGAACAGAGTCTGACAGTTAGTTCATATTTTTTTAATCTTAGGTTCTTTCTTTCTACAAGAAAAGGAAGGTTATTTACTCACCAACATCCTGCATAACATCCTCCTTCTGTTTGTTGGATGCAACTACACATGGAATGGACATGGATGGATGATTATATTATATGAGATGATATGGTAAATGGTGCATTCATATAGCGCCTTTATCCAAGGCACTTTATTAGATTGTGCAGTACATTCACCCATTCACACACATACACGTTCACACACCGATGGCGGAGGAAACCATGCAAGGCACCGAGCTGCTCATCGGGAGCAATTAGGGGTTTAGAGTCTTGCTCAAGGACACTCTGAGGGCCGACACTAACTCTAACTCTAGAGTGGCCTAACGCGGCCACTCTACCTCCTGAGCCACTGCCGCCCCATGATATGATACAGTATGAACATCTAACAAACAAAACGTTCATAAATGTGTTTTTGGTAGATCATGTCTCTATTGTAACGATTCTTAATGACAATCACTTTTATACAGTTGGAAAGCCTGTTTATTTACTTTAATGGAGCCTCATTTCTAAATTGCATGAGTTATTCAAGATTTTTAATCCCATCCATTAAAATGGAGCTGGACCACTTTGGATGACGGACTAGCCGGATCGAATGTTGCCCAATAGACGCTCCCAGACTGTAGACTGGTGCGCTCTGTTATGAAACGAGTAATGTCCCGTCTTTTGATTAATCTCCATCTATGGCGTCGGGCGTAATTATTTAATAGGACGGAGACCTCCGTATGGGGCGAAAATAATGTTAACTATGGAATTGTGCATTTCCCGTCAGTGTGTCAGGGTGAGAGAGCACGTGACATCATCAGGGAGGGAGATGTCATCAATATTAAGCCCATATATGGAGATCCCTGATGTCATCAATATTGGCCAGAAAATCTGACCTCAAACCTCAAACCCTTAGATCTCCATATATGGAGCTGACCTGTTCTGACATTCCATATGTTGATCCTTCCCCATCCATCCTTCCTCTTCGATGTCTCCCTTTTGACTGATACCTGTCCATTTAAACTCTAGACGGGCCTGCCCCAAAGTTAGTAGTGCATGCAGCCGTGCCCGGCAGCTGGCAAAAACAGGCCCGGAAATTAAGGTCTTGTCACCCAGGCAGATATGTTGATCTGAACCCCCATTTCAAAGTACCAGCGCTCGCCCAGCAGTCTGCTGTCACCCAGGCGGATGCGTGCACACCACCTCGCCCTAAAGGGCTTCTCGCCCTCAGGCGTCTTACTGGTATATAAAATAATTGTATTGACGTGTGTCATTGCAGCTACAGCTTTGTAGCTTTGCATCTGGAAGGTGAAGCTGTGAACCCATGTCAGCTTTTGCAGCAGCTACAAACGTCAGATGCATCTTTGTATCTTCTTGTCACTGGCTTCCGTAAACTGTATCTTTGCGTGTGAACGCAGCATCAGTAACATTATACAAGTTATTGCCATAGAGACAAAATATAATATACCAAACAAACATTTATGAACTTTTCGTTTGATGTTTATGCAATTGGCAATGAAGGAAATTACACATTTTGGACACAATGCACACCCGCGCGCGCGCACGCACGCACGCACGCACGCACGCACGCACGCACGCACGCACGCACGCACGCACGCACGCACGCACACACACACACACACACATGATAGCTTACCCACTATGACATTCAGAGCAGCCGTGCAGACAGCCTTGCCATATTTATTGACCGCAAAACATTTGTACGTGTCTCTATCGTCCTCACATACCGTAGGAATCTACCAATAAAATATAACAATTTATATAAAAACACATACCTTAGGAATGTACCGATACAAATATAACACATTTATATAGTATAAAAACACATACCTTAGGAATGTACCGATACAAATATAACACATTTATATAGTATAAAAACACATACCTTAGGAATGTACCGATACAAATAACAATGTATACTTCCGCACACGGTGAGTAGAGATACGTCAGTGTTTTGCAAACCTCACGGCACACTTGTTTTCAGAGTTAAAATAGCTGATTTACAAGCTCACAAGGTGTTACAAAGGTGCACGATGTGACACCGGTGAGCTTGTAAATCTGCAATTTTTTATTTTATTCTTTTGTTGAAAAGTATGCACATGCCCCAAATAATTTGTTCATGTATAGAAAAACGTTTAACAATAATAAACAGTAATAAATAACATATCATTCGCTAAGAAAATTCTCTGTATATTTTTTTCTCAGCTCTATAAACTCACCTGTAGCGAACATTCGCCTGTGGACTCGTCATATTTACTCATAAATCTGTCCTGGTCCGACATGTCGCCTTTCGCCCGTTTCCACGTCACCTGCGGTTTGGGCTGACCTGTGACCTTGGCCCTGAAAACCGCCGCGTTCCCTAAAAGTTACGCAAACATTGACCACATCTATGAAGTCCATTGTATCGGTTCATACATGGTAAATATTAATACATCTATGAAGTCCATTGTATCGGTTCATACATGGTAAATATTAATACATCTATGAAGTCCATTCTATCGGTTCATAGGCCTACATGGTAATTATTATTAATAAATCTATTATGAAGTCCATTCTATCGATTCATGAATGGTAAATTAACAAACAGTACAAGTATTTGTTTTGTTTGCAGGTTGTGTTGCTTTGCTCTCATGTAAGAAGACATGTCTGCCAGTGGTTCCCAAACATTTCTCTCTGTTGTAGATGTTGCATAATATCCATGGACTGAACATGATATAATGTTTAACCAGCGACGGCTCCAGAAAATTGTGACTGGGGGGGGACTATGGGTGGGCTGGCTGTTTGGAGCGGGGGCTAATTCATGTTGGTTTACATAGAAGTCAGTCAATTGGGTTTGTGGGGAGGGGGTCTAAGACCCCACTAGCATTATGGGAAACTCTGTTTTAGATCTGACATGATACATGATAAGGCAAAGCTAAAAGCAAAAACTACAACAATGCTTTGAATCATTTGACTTTATTTGAAATGCAAATAATGATTCAAAAGTATTTAAATGTGAGTGTTCATAATATTGTATTCATATTGGTTTGAGACTCACCCTCCTGTATGGTCAGTAAGTTCAGAGGTCATGGGGTCAGACTCACCCTCCTCTACGGTCAGTAAGGTCAGAGGTCAGACTCACCCTCCTCTACGGTCAGTGGAACAGTTTTCTTCAGAAAGACGGGAGTGTTTTCGTCGTCTTCAAACTGACCGAGCAACAGTCCAGGAAGACGAGATCTCTTCTTCACTTCTTCACCGCATGCACGCACAATACAACACAACACAAAATTACACGGGATATGCATACATCACCAGTGGTGTAAAGCAGTGGTTCCCAAACTTTTACATGTCAAGGACCCCCAAATTGACACTCATTGAACCACAGACCCCCATTTGAAAACATATGCCAAGGACCCCCATAAGAGAAGCTTTTTACAGCTCTAGCAATGATTTTCAAGCATTTTCATTTCAAGGGCCCCCGGGTTGACCTGAATTAGGCTACGGTCCCCTATTTAATTTTTTTATTTTTATTGAACCTTTATTTAACCAGTAAAAACACATTGAGACTGCGTCTCTTTTACAAGTGGGAACTGGCCAAGAGGCAGAAATAAAATTACACTTCAATACCATCGTCAATGTTACATTTTGGACCAGCAAATACAACATCCATAATACACCTTAAAGTACCTATGAATAAATACAACAAGTTACCAAAGTCCTACTTTTTAGTAGCAGGGCACAATATACACGATCTGAACCGACATAATACATATATAGGCATGAACATAGGCTAGTAGGCTACATATCCAAACATGTGCAGACCATGTGTTAATTGGACTGTACATCTAAGATGATCCTTAATGGCATTTCTATCTCTGGGACCCCCATTTATATTGTAAAATCAAAGTTAATTTAACTCTGAGAGTGTACAAATGGACCCATTTGGTTCCATTTGTACAATCTCTGAGTTACAGACACATAAGGGTCCATTTGGTTACTAACTATCATTTAGCTGGGGACCCCCTGGAACTCCCTCAAGGACCCCCGGGGGTCCCCAGACCCCACTTTGGGAACCACTGGTGTAAAGTAACCAAGTACATTTCCTCAAGCATGCACCTCTATTTACGGCTTGGTTGAACGCTTGATTCTGATTGGAATTGGTTGGGATTTCAACTAAACGTTGCTCTCAGGAATGTTTTTGAAAACATTTGAAGCGAGAAATGGAGTATAGATGCAGCAATCGGAAATGTATTCTATTATATCAACAGTATTATACAGTACTGTTACGCAACGCCCTCAGTGGAGCCCCGGCGTTGCGGTACTATTTTTCTAACAAAACAAACAAACGAGCGAGTGTTTTCACCTCTCTTGGTTCCTGACACTCCTTCGAATTGTTGGATATATCGACTGACCAGGGAGTAACCTGTAAAAGGACAGGAAGTCATCACTGATTGGTTAGTTAACCGTTCATAATATCAAATATCTAAATATCAAAAAACTGTCTGGTGAAAAACTGTCTGATGATGTCACGCTATGCGCGTGACATCATCATCATATCCGTAAGTTATGCGGTAACGCCTACTACGTGAAAAGAAAATCGACTTTCTGGCCTTGACAGAAAGTAGTTTCTGTCAAAAAGTATATAAACCAGTGGACTTAGCACCCTCTACCGATATTGACGTCAGACTTCGGTAATCGAGGCCCCTCCCCCTGCATTTTCTCTGAAAATAGTAGATCTACAAGCTCATCGTGCTGGGGTGTGTTTGTATAGATCTGCGGCGTGTTTGTAGATCTACAATCTGAGCTCATCGTGTTTGTAGATCTACTATCTGAGCTCATCATGTTTGTAGATCTACTATCTGAGCTCATCGAGTTTGTAGATCTGCTATATGAGCTCATCGTGATGGGATGTGTTTGTAGATCTGTTATTCTCGGTGTGATAAAAAAAATAGAAAAACACTGTCTGGTGTTAATTAAAATCGGTTTACATGAATAACTTGACAAATTCATACCACAAATAGAAATAATAATACTGCCACTAATAATAACAGTAATTGAGGCTATGCGCGTGACATCATCATCATATCCGTAAGTTATGCGGTAACGCCTACTACGTGGCAAAAAAAACAAACAAAAAAAAATCTACTTTCTGGCCTTGACATATCTGATTGACAGCCCATACAGCCAAACAGAAAAGTCCTATCTGATTGACAGCCCATATCCAAACAGAAAGGTCCTATCTGATTGACAGCCCATACATCCAAACAGAAAGGTCCTATCTGATTGCATTAAATGCATGTGCATACCCTATATTATAATAACAATATTATTAACAATAATACCTTTGACAGAGGATGCTTTGCTGCTCTTGGTTCCTTTCCACATCTTGGCAGCTGTTCGTTTGTTTGGGGATTAATGGATTAATGGACACCCTGTAATAAAAATAAATGCATAATGTTATTACAAATTAAATGTAATTAAAACACTAAATGTAAGGGTACAAAGTGTCCTCTGAGGATAAAACACTTTGTGTGCACGCACGCACGCACGCACGCACGCACGCACGCACGCACGCACGCACGCACGCACGCACAGACACATGTAACGCGCAGAATCAAACACGGGTCTTGTGAAAGTCCAACATCTTAACCAATAGAATAGACCAAAGGGATATCTGGACTGTCTGGGGGAGATATCAGACTTGTTTTTAATCAGGCTGAGGCAGTGAGTACTCTGCCACACACACACACACACACACACACACACACGCACACACACACACGCACACACACGCACACACACACGCGCACACACGCGCACACGCACGCGCGCACACATGCAGCCTCTTAATGAGTCGTGTAAAAACATGACGACTATTCCATGGATGTCTCGGCCGGCCACCTGTCACTCAGCCGGGATGGTGACGTGACAGTTAAAACGGTCTGGGTCTCAATGTGCGGTTCGGGGACCCCCAGGGGTTCAGGGGCCCCCAGGGGTTCAGGGACCCCCAGGGGTTCAGGGGGAGGAGGAATAGCACATCTACAAGCTCGCAATGTGGCACTTCGTGTTGTCATTTATGTGAAGATTCTCTTCTGGGGGTCCCTAGCTGGCAGGCTGGCAAAAAACATTTTCAGATGGGGGTCAAAAATGTTTGAGAACTACTGCTTCAGAAGGCATTTGTAGTGGTGGAAAGTACATTTTCTTAATTACTGTATAGGCCTATATACTGTACTGTTGTACTATTTCCAATTTCCAATACTTTAACTTCAGTTACTAGTTACTTTGTAGATTTAGATTGTTATTATAGGGATGTCAACCGCTCGTAAAATATCCAAATATGCTTATCGGCTTCATGGTTTAATTTGCATAATAATAAAATGCATGTTCCGCATTTTCCTGGTGGTGTTATATGGCTATGGGGAGATTATTATTATTATTCTAAACACACTGAAGAGAGTAAAAAATAACACTAGAAAAATATAATTTCTGCAAATGCCGCTGTTCCACAACAGGTGCTTTGCGGTAGTCAAAACTAAAAGAGCTGCAAGTGATAGCGAGATGAGAGTTGGCATTAAATCCATTGGCCTGGGGGAAAGTGGAAAGTTCCCAGGAGACTCCGTCTCCCCAGATTTGGCTACCTGAGCCACTGGCGCTATCTGTGTGTAAAAGGCAGGTTGATTGATTTAATTGAATACTTTATTAGTCAGAAATGTAGACAGTAGGACCTTATTGGTTCCCTCGGATAGCGAACAGTCAACAGAGTGTGCACTAGATTGACACTGACACCAGAACATATATTTGCATTAATCGTCAATCGTTTCCATGCTGAAAAATGTCCATACATTTCCAAACATGTTTTTTCCTCAAAAATAGCAGATCTACAAGCTTACAACTTGTAAGCTTGTAGATCAACTATTTCCACTATTTTCTGCATTTTTGGAAAGAAAGAATCATGAAAAAGTCTTAAATGATTTATTTGTATATTTAAGGACGACTTCACCACTTTTCAACCTACCTTCATATAATTGTTCCTCACTCAGATCATACACTGTATATGGGGAATCCAGGCTAATAGAAACTGCAGGCTTACAATGCAATAATGGAAGCCATCATTTGTATGTATTTTTAATTTGTATCTGCCTAATGATGATGCCACTGGAAGACAGGTTTCTGAACTGCCCACAGCCCTGCTATGAGGCACAGACCGAGTAGATATATATTTTTTTGCTATATTGTATCATGAACATTAGTGAGGACCAGTTATATGAATATACAGGTAGTTTGAAAAGTGGTGAAGTCGTCCTTTACGTTGCCCTGTGCAGTTAGTGATTACGAAGCCAAAAAGGCAAACGTTCCAATGTTCAACGCCAAAAAAAAGAAAAAAAGAAACACAATTAAATCGTTAATCGCAATTATTTGTGTGACATTAATCGTCAAATTAAATTTGCAGCTCTATACCTGTTTCAGAGTTGTCCACGCAGTCTCCCTCTCTCTCAGACAATGTTTTTAGATCTCTGTGTCGTTCCGGACACAAACTTTAGCTGGATAATATGAATCCTCTGGCAGGGGGGGTCTATAGATCTGATGTTAACAGTATCAATCCTCTGGCAGTTGTTCTGTGGGTGTAGGTTATTGTTGAGCTGCTGGACATTGCAGACTGATGTCCAAGTGAAGCTGCAAGTATGTTATACAGATGGATGCTAGTGTTGTTGGTGGAGGGAGGGGTGTGTGTGTGTGTGTGTGTGTGGGGGGGGGGTAGGCCTATTATAAGGAGGCTGATGGAGAGAGGTGGAAGTAAAAAATAATAGACACTGAAAGAAGTTAATTGGGCCTGACTCTTACTTCCTCCTTCCTTCAGGTGTTACCAATGATGCTAATGAAGGTCAAACAGTCAGGGCCTGGCTAAAGCCAGACGTGAATCGGCTACTGACTTTGTGCATGCTGGCTCACTGGAAACACTGCTACAGTCACCTGTGGGTCTCAAAGTGTGTGCCAGGGACCCTCTTGGTTCCTTGCGAGGGGTTCCAAATGGCCCCCTTACATGTGTGTAACTCTGAGAGTGTACAAATGGAACCACATAGGCGGGTAAGGGTCCATTTGGTTCTATTTGTCAAGAGTTATGAGTGTCCCTGACATTGAAAAGTCACTGTGCTACACTACAGAGGAACATAGCATTCATTAGGTGTGTGTGTGTGTATGTGTATGTGTGTGTATGTGTGTGTGTGTGTGTGTGTGTGTGTGTGTGT
>NC_136807.1:14274641-14327141 GCF_951216825.1 Electrona antarctica | reverse complement strand
TCTGTATGTCTGTCTGTCTGTCTGTCTGTCTGTCTGACTGACTGACTGACTGACTGACTCTTTTTCTTCAGGGTTTATGATCCGGTCGGGAGCGGGATGGTAACTTACGTCATGTTGTAGTCACTTGTTTGTAGTCATCAGGCAGGAAACCACAAACCGGAATCAGAAGTACCCAAAATTCCCTGCCATGGGATAGTTTTAACCGGCCATGGGATAGTTTCAACCTGCCATGGGTTAGTTTCAACCTGCCATGGGTTAGTTTCAACCTGCCATGGGTTAGTTTCAACCTGCCATGGGATAGTTTCAACCTGCCATGGGTTAGTTTCAACCTGCCATGGGTTAGTTTCAACCTGCCATGGGTCAGTTTCAACCTGCCATGGGTCAGTTTTAACCTGCCATGGGTCAGTTTCAACCTGCCATGGGTTAGTTTTAACCTTCCATGGGTTAGTTTCAACCTGCCATGGGATAGTATCAACCTTCCATGGGTTAGTTTCAACCTGCCATGGGATAGTTTCAACCTGCCATGGGTTAGTTTCAACCTGCCATGGGTTAGTTTCAACCTGCCATGGGATAGTTTCGACCTGCCATGGGATAGTTTTAACCTGCCATGGGATAGTTTCAACCTGCCATGGGTTAGTTTCAACCTGCCATGGGTTAGTTTCAACCTGCCATGGGTTAGTTTCAACCTGCCATGGGATCGTTTCAACCTGCCATGGGATAGTTTCAACCTGCCATGGGTTAGTTTCAACCTGCCATGGGATCGTTTCAACCTGCCATGGGTTAGTTTCAACCTGCCATGGGTCAGTTTCAACCTGCCATGGGTTAGTTTTAACCTTCCATGGGTTAGTTTCAACCTGCCATGGGATAGTATCAACCTTCCATGGGTTAGTTTCAACCTGCCATGGGTTAGTTTCAACCTGCCATGGGTCAGTTTCAACCTGCCATGGGTTAGTTTTAACCTTCCATGGGTTAGTTTCAACCTGCCATGGGATAGTTTCAACCTGCCATGGGATAGTTTCAACCTGCCATGGGATAGTTTCAACCTGCCATGGGTTAGTTTCAACCTGCCATGGGTTAGTTTTAACCTTCCATGGGTTAGTTTCAACCTGCCATGGGATAGTATCAACCTTCCATGGGTTAGTTTCAACCTGCCATGCATGTCAGGAGCGACGATGTTGTCGGACTAATGCCTGTCGGACTGTCAGTATGTCTAACCAACGCATATGCACCCCTAAAAGACTTGATGCAGCATATGAATCCGACATGTTTCTTCAAGTGCTTCTTGGAATAGTTTGTTTGGTATATCCATATTTTATTCCAACTAGCGACTGGCAAGACCAAAGCAAAGCGACGCCGAAATAACACTTTTACTACATTGTAGTGAAACCTAGACTGAGAATTATGAGACATAATACATCTATTGATAGAATTTACAGCCCTAGCCTTGTTTTAAGTGTGGGTCACGCATCTGCTGTGACCTCGGTGTAAAGCAACTAAGTGCATTTACTCAAGTAGGCTAAAGTACTTTATACAATTTTGAAGAATGTTGTATTTTACTGGAGTATTTGGCAGTACTAAGTTCTGTGCGTGCGTGCATTACGCACAGCATTATTTCTCTAAATAAAGTAATTCTTGAGGACAATCTTTTAATGTATTTGATGTATTACCATGTGTTGTTCCTGCTTACTGTAAATCACTCTGGATTAAGAGCGTCTGCTAAATGCCTAAATTATAAATTGTATGTGCGTGTGACTGGATGTTAAGGGTTTCAACAACTTGGGAATAAGTATTGTGGCGTCTCTGCTATAATATTGGCAGGTGCCATATATGGGGGAGGAGACACTGTTACTTATATCCATAGAGTACTGTATTGTATCATTAAAACACATGCCATGATTTTGTACAGTAAATGTTTTCAAGATAACCTTACTGCACCTACAATATTAGTCTCCCTCTATGTTTCTCCTTTATGTGGACATAAATAAATGGTTACACTGTGCGTGTGTCTGCGTCTGTGCATGCGTGTGCGTGCGTACGTGCGTGTACAGTAGGTCCGTCTGCGCATACTGCCCAGCTCGGAGCAGGACATGCTGTATAATTTCTACCCCCTGATGGCGGGCCACTCTCCCCCAGCTGAGTAGCAGCCTGCCTCCATGTCCCCAAACCAACACAACACACAGTGAGATGGTTCAAACCGCAATCTTCATAAGTAGTGTGTGTGCGTGTAGGTAACACACACACACACACTCTGAGATGGTTCCTACCGCAACGCATCTTCATAAAGGTCACGCACGCACGCACGCACGCACGCACGCACGCACGCACGCACGCACGCACGCACGCACGCACGCACGCACGCACGCACGCACGCACGCACGCACGCACGCACGCACGCACGCACGCACGCACGCACGCACGCACGCACGCACACACACACACACACACACACACACACACACACACACACACACACACACACACACACACACACACACACACACACACACACACACACACACACACACACACACACACACACACACTCTGATATGGTTCCTACCGAAGTGGTTCTCCTCCTACTTCACCGACCGGACCTACCAGGTTTCCTGGAAAGGTCTGCTATCATCCCCCCGAACCCTCCAAACTGGGGTCCCACAGGGATCTGTACTTGGTCCCCTCCTTTTCTCACAGTACACTAAATCCCTTGTCACTATCATCTCCGCTCACAATATATCATATCACTGCTACGCCGATGACACACAACTGTTTCTATCCTTCCCCCCCTCTGCCTCTCAGGTGGAAGAGCGCATCACTGCATGCCTGGCTGACATCTCACAGTGGATGTCCTCCAACCACCTCAAGCTGAACCCAGACAAGACTGAGCTTCTCTTCTTTCCAGCTAAGTCCTGCCCTATGCGGGAGCTAACTATTTCCGTAGACAACGCCCTGGTAACGTCTGTCCCAACAGCCAGGAACCTTGGTGTTGTCCTGGACAGTCAGCTCTCGTTCAAAACTCACATCACAGCTGTCACTCGATCTTGCAGGTTCACACTCTATAACATACGACGAATTAGACCGTTCCTCACCCAGGAATCAGCCCAGCTCCTAATCCAGACAACAGTCTTGTCAAAACTCGACTATTGTAACGCCCTCCTTACTGGCCTACCGGCATGTGCAGTTAAGCTTCTCCAACTGATCCAAAATGCCGCAGCTCGCTTGGTCTTCAACCAGCCAAAATTCTCACATGTCTCCCCCCTGCTCCGCTCCCTCCACTGGCTCCCGGTCGCTGCCCGCACAGAATACAAAACCCTGATGCTGGCATTCAAAGCAACCAGAGGTATGGCTCCCCCATATCTTGCAAGTATGATTGAACCCTACAAACCCTCCCGCGCACTCAGATCAGCCAATGCAGGGAAGCTGGAAGTACCCTCACTAAAAACGCCGGGACAACGCTCCACACGTCCCAAACTCTTCTCCCTTCTGGCTCCAAAACTGTGGAATGCACTCCCCGTTGCAGTCAGAACTGCAGCATCACTCCCAAGCATTTGATACAGACTTATAGAATGTTATGTAGACAGCACAATAATTGCATTGTATGTAGTCATAGCACTTCATAGTATATATGTACAGCATAGTATAGTATATATGTATAGTCTATATGTACAGTGTCATTATATAGATATGTTCTAGCTACGTTCTTAGCTTACACATGTTTCTTGATAAATGCTTTTTATATATGTGATGTATTCCCATGCCTTTTGTTCTTGCTTAATGTAAGTCGCTCTGGATTAAGAGCGTCTGCTAAATGCCTAAATTGTAAATTGTAAATTGTACCGCAACGCACACACACACACACACCTTCAAGGTAACACACCATTTACAATTTACATTTATCACCTTATCTCATTTACTGACAGAATTGATTCTCGCTGCGCTTAAGCTTCTGCCACGTTTTTTCAGGCGGTTTTATTTCGAAGACCCCGAAATTCATGGCCCCTGAACCGGAAGTAAAATTGGCTAGGCATATTTTTAGCCTCGATCTCGAAGTCAGGTTTTAAATATTCAGACGGAGGGGAACCTTTTCACTGACGGACCATAAACAACCTCAACCAATAATAGCCGGTGACACGTTTTAGCAAAACAGTGTTTTATTAGAAATATCTGGTATAAAAATGATACATGCTCTACAACATTTTCATATGTTTCTCTATAGATGATCCATAAATATCCCAGGCACTGTAATAATCCTCTTTTTTGTATAGCTTTCTTTTTTGTTTTGTTTTAGTTTTTTTTTTAATAAGTTCAGTACATATAAAGCAGACATGATCATTTTTTTAAATAACGCACATTAAAACTTGCCATTTAAATTCTGTCATCACTCACATACTCTATTTTTAATTTAAATGTTTTGCAACACAGACAGAGTGTGTGTGTGTGGGGGGGGGGGGTGTAAGGGGTATTTCACTTTTTAAAACATGTCTGCGTTCATTTTAACATCTACCGTGTCGTCTGTGTTTCACCCCAGACTGCTTTAAAGTTCCTTGATTCAATGTTTAGATATTTAATATTAATCTGATTAGATACGCTCCCTTCCTACAGGATATGAAGGTCCGACGTACTAACAGTCCAACAGGCATTAGTTCCGACACCCTACCCAAAACCAAATCCACCTAAACCTAACCTCACAGGAAGCTAAGGGTTAGTTTTAACCTGCCACGCATGCTGGGAGCCACTGGTTAATTTTAACCTGCCACAGGTTCATTTGAACCTGTCACATATATCGGCAGCCACGGGTGAGTTTTAACCACAGCCACGGGTTAGTTGTAACGGGCCACGCATGTCGGGAGCGACGGTGTTGTCTGACTAATGTCTGACGGAATGTACTGTATGTCTAACCTAACTTATGCACCCCTGTAACTATAAACTCAATGTTTACCATGTTAGACGCATTGAAAACACACGTCTCTACTTCCGGTGGCTGATATTGTCCTAAGTATAAGTAAGTAAGTCAGAGAGGCTGATTGTTGGTATTAGGCAGGGTGCGGGAGTCTATTCCCCGTTTCAATGCGCTAGACCTCTGGGAGATGGAATGCTGAGGTGGAGGGCAACACCTACCATCAGCTCCCAGTACTTACAACACCACCTACCATCAGCTCCCAGTACTTACCGCACAACATCGAGCGATGCTACTCATACGCTGAGTTGGCGTTGGTCGGGATCGAACCCATGACCTTGTGGTCAAAAGGCAAGTGATCTACCGATTGAGCTACCTGGACACAAATGAATGTTACTCATTGTACTGTAAATACACGTCCCTGCTTATTGAAACACGTCTGCTTCCGGTGACTGATATAGTTCTTCCAATGAATGTTAGACCATTGAAAACACACGTCTCTGCTTCCGGTGACTGATATTGTCCTTCTAATGAATACTAGACTCGTTGAAAACACATGTCCCTGCGAGGGGACCTTTAAAACAAAAATCAAAATATTGAATTAAGCAACTTAAAAAACTGTCTGAGGTGAACACAAAAGCCTGAGTAGACGTTAAAATTACCCCGAAGACTTTTGAAGTGATGAAACCCTTTTAAAACAGAACGGACAGGGGAGGAGAAAGCAGGAAATCATCAAATTTTACAAACACAAACAATCTCACAAAATACTTTATCAAAACATGGAGGAAAAACAACATTAGCGGGCGGCAACACCTTGGAGCGCAAGAGAATTATATTCATTCAATCAAAATGTTATTTTGTGTTGTTGTTTTGTCATTTGTATTTTTGTTAAATAGTTTCCTCGTGACTCGTGGATATGGCAGCGGCCTCTCAAGTTCTTCACGACATTGTCAGTATGAGACTGACATCATCAGCACGCGACAGACACAACATCGTTTCCGATGATAGCAAAGTTGAAATGAAATGTAAATAAAATATAATGAAATGTGAATTGATCCACTATATTAAAATATCATAATGAAATGTGAACGGATCCACTACTATATGCATTAATGGATCCACTGGTCTCTGCAAATCAAACCCTAGAAACAGTAACGTGTGGTTACGGGCCGACTCTGAATGAGTCCTTCACTCAAAATAAACGTTTGGAAGAGCAGAGTGGGAAGACAACAGCAGAATGACCTTGATGTCTCAAATAAATCGTAACTTTATTCCACAAACTTAAAATACGGAACAAAGTGTGTCCCGTATCAGTTAATTACGGGACACGTCTTTTTAGTTTCCAAGTAGCAATGGTTGGTAGTGTACACTCAGGTAACATGTATTCAATTATAGACGATTCATTTAGACTTACACAACCCAGAATAATAAAATGTCGGTCACGTTGGCTGGCCAGGAAAATGCCACCCTGATGTATGCATGTATGCATGTGTGCGTGCGTGCGTGCGTACGTGCATGTATGTATGAACTGTTAAATACTGTATAGTGTATATAGAGTATACACATATATATATTCCAGGTTTTGACTTTCATAATATCATTGTAACCCTCCCCAGCAGGGGTCAGTAATGAGAACCATTATGACAAAATGTTGCATTCCAAAGACAGACGGACGTTGACATCGTAAACACAGCACACAGTTAAACACGTGATGCAATGCCCACAGCATGCTCTAGATGGCACTGTTTACACAACAAGGTTCTCTGAGAGGAAGGCTTCATAATCATCACCATCACCAACATCATCATCATCATCATCAAACACTTCAGCCATTTTTTTTACTTTATCTTCATATAATTGGTCCTCACTAAAGCCAAATTACAATACTCAAATTATTTCTGTCTCCTCGCTTCCCCCGTCATCTGTCCTCCAGCATAGCAG
Organism: Electrona antarctica; assembly: GCF_951216825.1. Lineage (NCBI taxonomy): Eukaryota > Metazoa > Chordata > Actinopteri > Myctophiformes > Myctophidae > Electrona > Electrona antarctica. The sequence continues at coordinate 14,320,306 of NC_136807.1, read as the reverse complement.
TGTTACAGTGAAGTCGGTCACCTGCCGAGATATGTGACCATCTTGTGGACTTTGCATCACTTACACGAAGGTCTTTAACACTAGAGTATCTGTGAGGTCTTTCTGACCCATTTTGAGATTTTTAAGTTAATTATCTTTGCCCGTGAATCTCTGAGAAGGTTCGATTCAAATTATTTGTTTTTGGTCATAATGACCGCTGCCTATTTCATCAGGTCACCAATTTCACTGCAAGAAAGAGCATTTGAGTACTGGAATTCAGCTTTAGGCTCTTTTTAGGCGGAAGCGGGCTGTAGAGAAAACAGCTAAATCAAATACCGTTTAGACGACAATGGCATTACCGGGGGTTGAAAACGCAACAAAGTGAAAACCCCTTCCGGAGTGGAAATCCTTGACAACACTCAACGGGGGAATCCGCAATACACGTGACATCATGGCTCACGTCGACTCGCGTCAGGTATGCTTATTATATTGGTGCAGAGCCGAAGACGATATTTTCCAATAGCTAAAGTATAACATAATGTTTAAAACACCAAAAGGGGTTCCCGTCCTGAATGGGTTAAGTCACTGTTGCACCTCCGTCTAAACGCAGAATAAAAAATCACACCCGTGTGAACTGAGTGGTGTAAGGTCTGTCAGCTGTGGTCTGACGTAATGTCTGACGTAATGAAATCACACCCGTGTGAACTGGGTGACCATAGCAAACGTGCTCATTTTTTGAGCACAGACAGACAGACACGTAAACTAACAAAGCCAGTTGTAGGAGTGGTTTACACTTTACACCACTCAAAAAGTGAGAACACAATGGGAATGTGTTGTTTTGTCTAGAGAGCGTTGTTGTCTAAACATGGCCTAATGTTCATTATGAGATGGCACCATTTCTGTCTACTCACTCTGTGTCTCATTGGAGGGCTGTGGACAGTTCAGAAACCTGTCTACTCACTCCGTGTCTCATTGGAGGGCTGTGGACAGTTCAGAAACCTGTCTACTCACTCTGTGTCTCCTTGGAGGGCTGTGGACAGTTCAGAAACCTGTCTACTCACTCTGTGTCTCATTGGAGGGCTGTGGACAGTTCAGAAACCAGTGATGTCATCGATTGGGGAATTTGAGCTAAGAGTCTGCAAGCTTTCTATTCCTGGGATAGGTAGCATGCTAGAAGCCATTGTTCTCTCATTAATAAAACAAATACAAAAGTTGTTTACTTTGAAATGACCCAACATGCCCTACATATGTCATCACTGGTAGGCAGGTTTCTGAACTGTCCACAGCCCTCCTCTGAGACACAGAGTGAGTAGACAGGTTTCTGAACTGTCCACAGCCCTCCTCTGAGACACAGTGAGTAGACATGTTTCTGAACTGTCCACAGCCCACCTCTTAGATGCAGAGTGATTAGACAGGTTTCTGAACTGCCCACAGCCCGCCTCTTAGACACAGTGAGTAGACATGTTTCTGAACTGTCTACAGCCCACCTCTTAGATGCAGAGTGATTAGACAGGTTTCTGAACTGCCCACAGCCCGCCTCTTAGACACAGTGAGTAGACATGTTTCTGAACTGTCCACAGCCCACCTCTTAGATGCAGAGTGATTAGACAGGTTTCTGAACTGCCCACAGCCCGCCTCTTAGACACAGTGAGTAGACATGTTTCTGAACTGTCCACAGCCCTCCTCTGAGACACAGAGTGAGTAGACAGGTTTCTGAACTGTCCACAGCCCTCCTCTTAGACACAGTGAGTAGACATGTTTCTGAACTGTCCACAGCCCACCTGTTAGATGCAGAGTGATTAGACAGGTTGCTGAACTGTCCACAGAGTAAGTAGACAGTTTACTGAACTGCCCACAGCCCTCCTCTGAGACACACAGTGAGTAGTCAGGTTTCTGAACTGTCCACAGCCCTCCTCTGAGAAACAGTGAGTTTCTGAACTGTCCACAGCCCTCGTCTGAGACACAGAGTGGGTAGACAGAAATGGTGGCATATTACGATAATGAGCATTATTGAGGACCAATTATGTGAAGATAGCTTGAAAATGAGTGAAGTGCTCCTTTAACTAATCAATGATGATGCTGATGGGTGTTGCACAGCTCCAAGTTGTTTGACTGCATTCAACTTATTTTTTTGAAATATAATAATTATTATTCTTCATAGTTTTTTTTCCTGTTAACATAACAACACAAACGACTCTGAGACAAACTGAAAATGTTGTGCTATTAGAACACTTCAGAAGGACAAGAGAACAGACTGTAGGGGGCGCCACGTGGCCACTTCAAACCTGCGGCAGGAAAAGTCAAGACAAAACCCTCGACACGTCGCGTCACCGCCACGTCGTCGTCACGGAGAGGGTGAAGAGGGACAAAAACACCTCCCCACCCGCCTGGCCGCTCATCCAAATCGAACACCTTTTCTGTTTATTTTATAGTTGGCGTTCCAATTCTTTGCCCAAAGAACGAGAGGAAAACCAAACCAAACAAAAACAAAAAAACATCCATTCTTTTTTTCCTTCTTTTTTTGCTTGTGTTTTATGAAGTGAGAATCCCGTCTTTTTTTCCCCGCTATCCCGGTATTTCCCAGTTCTGCAGAGGCAGCTGAGGAACCCGTTGGTATTCATGGTTTCGTGGTTCTCCCCCGCGGTGCGGTGGTCAGGTGTTTTCCCCCCCATGGTGCGGTGGTCAGGTGTTTTCCCCCCGCGGTGCGGTGGTCAGGTGTTTTTCCCCCCACGGTGCGGTGGTCAGGTGTTTTCCCCCCGCGGTGCGGTGGTCAGGTGGTCCCTCCTCGGCAGGCAGACAGGCAGGCAGGCGGGCAGGCGGTTCCGTTCAGCTCGGCAGTGGGTTCCGACATGTCGACGTCTCCCAGGTGTTTAGATGGCGTGGTTACTGTAGCTGATGTACGTCTGCTTAGAGGCCAGCGCTGGAGGAAGTGACAAAGTACATTACATTGATTACTGCATTGTCTTCTTTTTTTTTAGCTTTACTTCTACAATATTTTACGTTTGACTCCATTTAACCACTTATTCAACCATATTTCAAATATAATGGAAGTAGCAGTTCTACAAGCTCTGCTAATTTCATTATTAGGCTATTGATATGTTTTGAAGAAAGAAGGAACCATGACAATTAACCTCGTTTCCTATGGCCTGTAGGCTATTCAATTCGTCACTGCCGGGGCAAAAAAGAAAAGAGCAGCGGGTGCGGTTGACTGCCACCAACAGCACCAACATTTATATGAATCTATATGAATATCATATGAATATCAAGCAGTGTGTTACATTCATCATCATCATCATCATCATCATCATGTCTGTCTGCAGGGTTAGTGAGGTGATTTCTGCCTCCGGAGGGGGAACAAAGCATGTTATTTAATGGTTGCTGTCGTGCAGAAGCCTTGTACTGTATGTGCATATTTCAACTTTTTACGGTATTTATTTTTTGTTTTTGTTCATGTTCTAGAGCAGTCCCGTTGACGGAATTGACGGATTTAATCATTAATACTTTTAAAAAAGTGTTATTGTTTAAGCTTATATAGTCACTGTTCATTGATTCACTCGTATAGCAAAAATCCACTTGAAAAAAATGCTTCACTGTTCTCAGGTCAAATATTTATGCAATTAAAATGCAATTAATGTTGATCAATTAATTACAAAGACTCCAATTATTTAGATTGTTTTAATCAAGTCTAATTATACCTGCATTGGATCCATTGGAGCAATTCTTTTTAATTTTTTTTCTTTGTCGATTTACAAGGTCTACAAGGTTTACACCCGTCCGTCCCAGACTAAATAACATCTAAATTCAAACAAGACGAAAAGTGTGAAGAGAGACGAATGTTCCCTTCAAAAAATAAATAAATAAATAAACGATAAGACCAAACTGCAACGTGTATTGATTTCTGTTGGAAAAGTTCACTCCTTGCTAATAACCTTCCGTTCTAAAATCCATAGACTTGGAAAGTACATTATTGCAAAACAGTGATGCAAAAGGTGAACTATCATGTAGTTCTATTTAGAGGAAGGGTGAAAATCGGACTTAACAACACTTTGCGAAAGTAGTGGGTAGTCTACTTACAAGAGTTTGGGCTGGAAAGCATTGTACATTTACTTAAGTACTGTACTTAAGTTACATTTTGAGGTATTTGTACTTTACTTGAGTATTTACAATTACCAGTAATTTTACTCCACTACCTCTTGAATCCAAATATTGTACTTTTACTCCACTACATTTATTTGAAAACTTTGGTTACTAGTTACTTTGTAGATTTTCATTAATATTACAAAACATATACATTAAACACGTCAGCCTAATATACATTTCAGCCATTTGAAAATAGCCAATCTACAAGCTTGCATGGTGAGCTTGTAGAGCTTGTAGATCTTACTTTTGGTATGTTAAGTACATTGATGCCAATACTTTTGTACTTGTACTCAAGTCAATTTTGAATTCCCAACCTTAGGTTGCCATTTATTCTCACGCCTTTGATGGCAATTGGAGGCATGTTGTTCCAAAAATGTGTTTAGCAAACATCCACCTGTTTTGTGCTATAACAGGCCAATGTGGAAAGGGTGGGATATATTCCTCTGCCTAGTAGGAAAGTGTGTGAAAAAGTCACGTAAATTGCACTCTGCGTTCATGATTTGAGGCTTTTTGTTCAAAACGGGCCAATCCTGCCAATTTTGGAAGCCAATGTTAGGCAATTAGGATGGAATATGAAATATCAGACAGATCCGGATTTTTTGGGCAGAGGTTTGTCGTTGGCATCCAGGGAGTGTGTGCAAATTTTGGCATTGATGACGCATTGACGGTGCCGGAGATTAGCTGTACGCAGACGGACGGATGGATGGACGGACGGACACACACACCGACGGACGGACGGAGCGCAAAACATACTCTCTACCCATGCCTTCGGCCTGGTGGAGACAATAATAGGCCTACAGGGTTTAGATTAAATATCTGCAACGTTCCTCTTCAAAGGAAAACTTCAACCGCAAAAAATAACCTTTTTCATCTTCTAATTCCACAACAAGCCTTGTTTCCCTCATAGCTGATTACAGAAAAGGTGATTCGACGCACCGTATGGCGCCAACTACAGATGAAGTACAGTAGTACTGTATTTATTCATTTATTTAATTAATCAATCCCATGGTTTTGTAACCCATTTTCCACCCGGTGCCAATAGCCTAAGATGTAATCCTGGGCCCTATTCTCCCTCTGCCAACCTGGGGAGAGCCCCGAACTGAGCTCAGTGCATGAGGAGTGAGCAGGCCGATTCTTATCATCTGACAGGGGGGGTTTCCCCCGGATGGACGTAGCGCGTGGAAGGAACACGTTATTCCAACCCTCCATCAGGCTCCCCGGATGACCATGGGGAGGCAGTATAGAGACCAGGATTATTTTTATTTTGTTTTGTTTTTTGTGAGGGGACACGGGGCGAACATGCAAACTATACAGAAAGGCCCTTTCAGCCAACCCCACCTAGGTTATGGGCACTGATGACGCAGAGGAGAGAAAGCGCACACAGCGTCCCTAGCAGGAATCGAACCCCGGACATTCTAGCTGTGAGGCGACAGTGCTACTGTGACCCTCACATACCAGTTATTGTTATATGTATTTTCACTATACTTTTTAGCCTGTGACCCAAAACAGAATTTAGACATTCTCCTGACTATTTAGTACATTACTTCTTTGCTTCTAATTAATGGACATTTCTTAGATGTTTCTTTTATGAAGTTACAACGTTTTTTTATGTTTTGAAATAATAATTGAAAAAACAAATTTAGGAAATAAAAAAGGGGTCCCATAATGATCTACAAATGGGTTCCGGCCCGGTGTTTGGGACCCAGTGGACTATAGCGTTAGAGTTAGTCAAACCGTTCAGATGCAAAGTGTTCAACTCTTCAACCAACATGCAGAGATCCAGCATGTCTCTGTGCACCAAGCAGCCATGCATGCGGTCAGTGTGATTGAACATAGTTTTCAACCGGAGGGACGTGACGTCCTCAATGAACTGTATTGACAAATACATGATAGATATACACATAGTTTGTCCTGCATTTCACCTAAATGTCTGGAGCAGTGGTCAGCCATATAGCCATATACAGTATCTATACGGTCTCTCTCTCTCTCTCTCTCTCTCTCTCTCTCTCTCTCTCTCTGTGCATGTCAGGCAGGAGTGAGCATGAGCAGAACAATAAAGGGGTGTACGTGTTTTTTTGTGTTTAAAGAGCTCTTCATTGTGATATAATTCATTGTTTAAAGAGCTCTTTATTGTGATATAATTCATTGTTTAAAGAGCTCTTCATTGTGATATAATTCATTGTTTAAGAGCTCTTTATTGTGGTAGAATGAATTGTTATAATTTGATTGTGTATCATGAAAGAGTTGAAATTGGCACACTATAGCAAATCATAACTATATCACAATATATATAGAGCTTTAAACAACAACAATCAACTTTCAGCACCTTTCAAGGGTTAAAAGTGTTCCATCATCATCCATTAAAGTGAGAAGGATGCAACAAGCTTAAAGGTTCTAGTTTTACCTTTGAGGGTCTACAGCCCTCCACTGGGCTCTGGTCCCTCTACAGAGTCTGAAAAAATACACCTTCAGTTTCACAGTGTTTCTACACGGTACTCTGAATGACAGGGTAGACAATACACCTTACAGTGTGTCCAAAATGGAACCTTCATTTTCAGAGTGTGTCAAAATGAACCTTCATTTTCTGAGTATGTCAAAATAAACCTTCATTTTCAGTGTGTTTCAAAATAAACCTTCATTTTCAGTGTGTTTCAAAATGAACCTTCATTTTCAGAGTATTCATTTGCTTGTTTGAGTGCAGCTAATCTCCCAAACGCACTGAACTGTTAATGATACAAAAATAATAATATTAAAGCCATCAGTGGATTATGTTGTGTTTTAACATATTTAATGAAGTGATCTTTGTGAACTTTACTTTACTACATAACTCGACCTTAAAATAATTTAAACAACTTCCTTTCAAAAGTAGCCCAAAAAAAAGAGAGACCACAGGGGGAAGGTTAATGTATAAAACATCTATCAGGAGACCACAAGGGGAGGTACATTACCATAGAAAGGATTGTGTAATTTGTTATGCTATGTTGATTAATTGAACACAATTAACACAATGGTCAATTAGCGTTAATGACAATAACCTTGTGTCCCCAGACTGTCACACAGCTCACTCTTGACCTCTCTATTAGTAATAATAATTCGTATTAATTAGAATTAATTCGTTAATTGACCAACCTTGCGTCTCCAGGCTCTCACACAGTTCACTCTTGGCCTCTCCGTTGGGCCTCAGGCCTCCCTTGGGGTTGAACTTGTTGGACATGGTCGCCGCGGTAACGACGGCCTTCAGGCTGCGCTTGCGCTTGGGCACGTTCTGCTCGGGATGGACCAGGACCACGTAGACTTTGGGCATGTAGAGCATGCCCAGAGACACGCTGGCGCTGAGGCTGACTGAGATGGTCAGAGTGGTGGTCTGGATGTAGAGCTGTAAGGACATAGAGCGGGGAACACATCTGTCACTTTGACCAGTAAAACGTTGGGCATGTAGATCATACCCAGAGAGACGCTGGCGCTGACACTGATGGTCAGGGTGGTGGGTCTGGATGTAGAGCTGTACATAATAGAGAGAGACATATAGAGACATTGGGCAGTATTATGCGTGTCTTAAGTACCAGGTCTTATTACTTACCTTAAGACCTGGAGGCGTGGTCAATGCTGTTTGGCCACTCAGAATAGCCAAATGGCATTGATCACGCCTCCAGGTCTTAAGTTAAGTAATAAGACCTGGTACTTAAGACACGCATAATACTGCCCACAAAGTATAATAGACCTGATAGATAGTCTGGATGTACAGTACATCATACATGTACAGCTGGAAATTATAGAGAGACAAAGTGAGTTATGTTTAACATATCATCTGCACAGGCAAGAAAAAGGCAAAAAAAGCCCTGATATGGAGCGTCAGCAATTGCATTGCATTGCGACGTAGCCTGAACCAGTCAAATAACCAATAAATAGTATAGCGTGTAGATCTCAACCAATATACGTTTTTGGGGCCGCGAAACCTCGCTCAAAATAAGAGACTGTGCTCGTGAATATAGGAGGGGTGGACGATGTCGCTATTCTAATGAGATTTCATCGTTCGCTCACTCGCATCCCTGGCAGTGCGGATGAGGTGTAATAGACTAGAGAGACGCTAGCGCTGAGACTGACAGAGATGGTCAGGGTGCTGGTCTGGGTGCAGCCGCTGTAAATTAAAGAGAGACATATTATGTCTCAAATGATGCGCATGGCTGTCCTGTATACAGAAAATACAGACAATATACAGAGATATTGTGTCTCAAAGATGCACGTGGCTTTCCTGCCACTGGGAAAGAAGTTCCGTCCACTGCACCCTGTTCCTGTGACTCACTGCAATAGAATGCATGAGGTAACAGATTTTATGCGTGCTTTTTGCAGTCAAAAAAAATCACACTCGTGTGAACTGAGTGGTGTAAGGTCTTATATAGACTGATCAGCTGTGGTCTGACGTAATGTCTGACGTAATGAAATCACACCCGTGTGAACTGGGTGACCATAGCAACCGTGCTCATTTTTTGAGCACAGACAGACTAACAAAGCCAGTTGTAAGAGTGGTTTACACCACTCAAAAACAAAAACAAATGGTGACTCAGAGGTTAGCAAACAGCGGCATCTAGTGGCAAAAAGGGGAATTGCGTCATATTACGATCCTTGGCAGTCTGGGCTTTAAAAAATGTTGTGTCACATTACGTCACGCATGCACACACACAAATAGAACTGGAGGTACATTCTCTCCCTCTCTCTCCCTCTCTGACAGTTTGACATGAACAACAACAACACTCTGTATTGTTATGGTGCAACACAACAGCAATTGTCAATCATCACCATATCAACACAAGTGTAGTTTCGGTTGCCTTTTGGGTTCTATTACGAGTTCACCGGCTGCAAAATGACACATTCTTGCTGCAAAATGACACATTCTGGCTGCAAAACATCGTGTTTGACATTCTGCTTTTGTTTTCAGCAGCTGTGACCGCGTGGCTGCTGTTGTTTCTACCGTGTGAGTGTGTGTTTATGTAAGTCTGTGGACAGATATGAGAGTCTGATTGACTGGGGTTGCGTCAGAAAAATCCTATTTATTACATGAGTAAAAGAGTTAAGGTAGATTCAGAGGGTTTCCTGCCGGCCGGGCCTCCCGTCAGGCTTTGGCTCAGTGCAGGGACGTGCAGAGAAAAGAATGAGATCTTGTAGATCAGCTGTTTTCGGTGAGCGAGCCCACATTCTTTAGCTACTGAAGATGCAGCCTACAATATGGATTTTTACACAGGACGACTTATTTTAACGCAAAATGCTACGTTGAAGCACAGGATAGTTCGGAAAAAAGCAATTCTGTATACCTTCTCAGCAGACTGCGACGTTCCAAAGAAGATGGGGATGAAGGCGAGCCACACGATGCAGGTGGTGTACATGGTGAAGCCGATGGGTTTGGCCTCGTTGAATGTCTCCGGGACGCCTCGCGTCTTTATGGCATACACCGTACACGTCACCATCAACAGCATGCTGTACCTATAGGGTTAATTATACATATACAACTATTATACAATATGCTGTACGCTCTTAATCCAGAGCGATTTACAGTAAGCAGGAACAAAAATACATGGTAATACATTGAATACATAAAAATAGTCATCATGAATCATACGTATGCTAAGAACCTAACAGTGGAATGAATATCTTTGTCTACATAAAATGCTATCTAAGTTACATAAGTTGAGCTTTTGCGTATGCCAAGGTTGTCGGGGCAGTGGCAAGTGCTACAGCAAGTGCTACGGGCTAAGATGGAGACTGAAGAGGTGGGTTTTCAGACTACATACGTATACATATACTTATACAAATATAAATCTACTATACAGCATGCTGTACCTACGATTAATTATAGCAAAGGTTGTATGGTCACGAATCACCAATACAAGGTTCCTGGATGACTTGATTCTAGGCTTAAAATAATTGATATCAATATTTTTGAAAAACTCTAAGGGAAAAATGAATGGCTGATTTTTCAGTGGAACCAGAAAACCATGCCCACTGCTATGCCATAGAGGCCCCTGCCGTACGTACCCCAGCAGGCAGATGAGCGACAGGTCAGAGATGTCGCATTTGAGGACTCCGCGGGCGTTGTGGGGGTTGGACGTCCGCTGGTCCGCGTAGTCGATGATGGCCTGGGATGGGTCCACGCCGAACCACACGCACACGCCCAGCAGCTGCACCGAGATCAGGCTGAACGTGATGACCAGCTGGGAGGCCGGCGAGATGAAACGAGGCGCGCTGACCGACAGCTTGCCTGAACACACGCACGCACGCACGCACGCACGCACGCACGCACGCACGCACGCACGCACGCACGCACGCACGCACGCACGCACGCACGCACGCACGCACGCACGCACGCACGCACGCACGCACGCACGCACGCACGCACGCACGCACGCACGCACGCACGCACGCACGCACACACACACACACACACACACACACACACACACACACACACACACACACACACACACACACACACACACACACACACACACACACACACACACACACACACACACACACACACACACACACACACACACACACACACACACACACACACACACACAACTTGCTATTGCATATAGCAGCTGGTAAAAAACCCACTATCATAATCATCACTGGTTAAGAAGCAATACGCATCCTATCCTAAGCATCCTAACCTTGCTCGAAGATGCGGTAGATGCGGTTGGTCTTGGTGAACAGCGCGGCGTAGCTGATGCTCATGCCCAGGCCCAGGAAGATGCGGCGCAGCGAGCAGATGCCCACGTCGGGTGTGCTGATCATCAGGAAGGTGGTGGCGTAGCACAGGAAGATGCCCGTCAGCAGCACATAGCTCAGCTCGCGGCCCGACGCCTTCACGATGGGCGTGTCATTGTAGCGCACGAACGTCAGCACCACGAACAGGGTGGCACCGATGCCCGCCACCGAGATCAGCACGGGGATGACGGCCCACGGAGAACTCCACTCCAGCTGGGAACGGATGATGCAAATGTATTTTTTTCAGATATACAGTCTCACTTAAAAGGTAGGGTCAGTGATATTTTGGGGTTAAAACAAAACGTTTTTGTTAAAAGGTTAAATCACTATATTCTGATAGTAATCATTGCTAGTGTTTGTTCAGTAACAGAGGCCTCCCTGTCTCTCTAGCTCTTTAATAAACATTTTCAGGTATGGGTGACAAAAGTTCAGCCAATCAGGAGAAAGTAGCCATTCATCAGCTTAATGTTTATAGTGTTCCAGTTCCAATTTTGTCTGCACATTTATTTGTGTCATCACCTACAATTCCACTTGTTTCATCTGTATCCTGATTCTCTATACTGATTGGATAAAATTGGTATTCCGACCTGAAAATGCATTTTCTGTTTAATAAAAAGCTGGGGAGACATGGAGACACTTTTACTGAACAAATATTTTTTAGCAATGAGTACAATCACAATATAGAGCTTTTTATGACTTATTTTTGAACCAAAGAAAATCACTTATCCTACCTTGAACATGCTGTGGTGGAAAAAGTATTGACATTTTCAAATCAATTCAAATCAACATTTATTTATATAGCACATTTCACACAACCGGAATTGACCAAAGTGCTTCACTGGTTCACAGAGCCCTTATCTTAATGATGGGGATGGAGTCACACAGCCCTTACCTTAATGATGTGGATGGAGTCACACAGCACTTTCCTTAATGATGGGTGTGGAGTCACATATCCCTTACCTTAATGATGGGGATGGAGTCACACAGCACTTACCTTAATGATGGGGATGGAGTCACACAGCACTTACCTTAATGATGGGGATGGAGTCACACAGCCCTTACCTTAATGATGGGGATGGAGTCACACAGCCCTTACCTTAATGATGGGTGTGGAGTCACATATCCCTTACCTTAATGATGGGGATGGAGTCACACAGCACTTACCTTAATGATGGGGATGGAGTCACACAGCCCTTACCTTAATGATGGGGATGGAGTCACACAGCCCTTACCTTAATGATGGGGGTGGAGTCACACAGCCCTTTCCTTAACGATAGGGGTGGAGTCACACATCCCTTACCTTAACGATGGGGGTGGAGTCACACATCCCTTACCTTAACGATGGGGATGGGGTCGCAGGCGGTGTGGTTGGCGTTAGGCCTCAGGTCGAAGCGACACATCTTGCAGGAGAAGGTGTCGGCCTGGTACTGGTAGCCGTCGCAGCTCTCGCAGTGCCAGCAGCACGGGATGCCCTTCACCGTCTTCTTCCTCTGGCCCGGAGTGCACGGCTGGCTGCAGATGGACGACGGGACCTCCAGGCTGCCAGACGGCCACTGCATCTCGTTGGTCTGACGGAGACATAAACAGTACATCTCATTGGTCTGACAGGAGGAGAAACAGTACATCTCATTGGTCTGACGGAGACAGAAACGGTACATCTCATTGGTCTGACGGAGACAGAAACAGTACATCTCATTGGTCTGACGGAGACAGAAACAGTACATCTCATTGGTCTGATGGGAGGAGAAACAGTACATCTCATTGGTCTGATGGGAGGAGAAACAGTACATCTCATTGGTCTGACCGGAGGAGAAACAGTACATCTCATTGGTCTGATGGGAGGAGAAACAGTACATCTCATTGGTCTGACCGGAGGAGAAACAGTACATCTCATTGGTCTGACCGGAGGAGAAACAGTACATCTCATTGGTCTGACAGGAGGAGAAACAGTACATCTCATTGGTCTGACCGGAGGAGAAACAGTACATCTCATTGGTCTGACCGGAGGAGAAACAGTACATCTCATTGGTCTGACAGGAGGAGAAACAGTACATCTCATTGGTCTGATGGGAGGAGAAACAGTACATCTCATTGGTCTGACAGGAGGAGAAACAGTACATCTCATTGGTCTGACAGGAGGAGAAACAGTACATCTCATTGGTCTGATGGGAGGAGAAACAGTACATCTCATTGGTCTGACAGGAGGAGAAACAGTACATCTCATTGGTCTGACGGGAGGAGAAACGGTACATCTCATTGGTCTGATGGGAGGAGAAACAGTACATCTCATTGGTCTGACGGGAGGAGAAACAGTACATCTCATTGGTCTGACGGAGACAGAAACAGTACATCTCATTGGTCTGATGGGAGGAGAAACAGTACATCTCATTGGTCTGACAGGAGGAGAAACAGTACATCTCATTGGTCTGACGGGAGGAGAAACAGTACATCTCATTGGTCTGACGGGAGGAGAAACAGTACATCTCATTGGTCTGACGGGAGGAGAAACAGTACATCTCATTGGTCTGACAGGAGGAGAAACAGTACATCTCATTGGTCTGACAGAGAAAGAAACAGTACATCTCATTGGTCTGACAGAGAAAGAAACAGTACATCTCATTGGTCTGACAGGAGGAGAAACAGTACATCTCATTGGTCTGACGGGAGGAGAAACAGTACATCTCATTGGTCTGACGGAGACAGAAACAGTACATCTCATTGGTCTGACGGGAGGAGAAACAGTACATCTCATTGGTCTGACGGGAGGAGAAACAGTACATCTCATTGGTCTGATGGAGACAGAAACAGTACATCTCATTGGTCTGACGGAGACAGAAACAGTACATCTCATTGGTCTGATTGGAGGAGAAACAGTACATTTCATTGGTCTGATGGGAGGAGAAACAGTACATCTCATTGGTCTGACGGCAGGAGAAACAGTACATCTCATTGGTCTGACGGGAGGAGAAACAGTACATCTCATTGGTCTGACAGGAGGAGAAACAGTAAATCTCATTGGTCTGATTGGAGGAGAAACAGTACATCTCATTGGTCTGACGGAGACAGAAACAGTACATCTCATTGGTCTGACGGGAGGAGAAACAGTACATCTCATTGGTCTGACAGGAGGAAAAACAGTACATCTCATTGGTCTGATGGGAGGAGAAACAGTACATCTCATTGGTCTGATGGGAGGAGAAACAGTACATCTCATTGGTCTGACAGGAGGAGAAACAGTACATCTCATTGGTCTGACAGGAGGAGAAACAGTACATCTCATTGTTCTGACAGGAGGAGAAACAGTACATCTCATTGGTCTGATGGGAGGAGAAACAGTACATCTCATTGGTCTGACAGGAGGAGAAACAGTACATCTCATTGGTCTGACAGGAGGAGAAACAGTACATCTCATTGGTCTGACAGGAGGAGAAACAGTACATCTCATTGGTCTGACAGGAGGAGAAACAGTACATCTCATTGGTCTGATGGGAGGAGAAACAGTACATCTCATTGGTCTGACGGGAGGAGAAACAGTACATCTCATTGGTCTGACAGGAGGAGAAACAGTACATCTCATTGGTCTGACAGGAGGAGAAACAGTACATCTCATTGGTCTGACGGGAGGAGAAACAGTACATCTTGTCGGTCTAACGGACGGAGAGAAACGGCACGTCAGGTGGGTCCGGAATAACGCTCAACGTAAACGGGAAGTAAACGAGGAGGGGGGAAATGGCGTTCGGCCACTTACGCCAGGGGTTCTCAACCTGTGGGTCGCGACACCCCGGGGGGTCGCCAAATTATGGAAAATGGAAATGAAGTACACATAGTACATGCATAAACTTTCCTTAATGATTATATCTGGTTTTAGTATTCATTTATGATATATTTTCTCTATTATTAATGTTATTTTTGCAGTCAGTTTGTATTGGCGGTGGGGAGGGGGGGTGGGGCGGGGGTCGCGAGACATGGCCAAAGCATTTCCGGGGGTCCCCGGCCAAAAAGGTTGAGAAGTTGAACCCCTGACTTACCACGCCACTCAAGCATGCACAAAACTGTACAATTCTACATACCTTTTTTCCTGGGAAGTGGTCTAATTTCAGTTGAGTCTAATGTAATAACAGGTTTAAGGGCATATTGGAATCGTGCAAATTATAATAAAAGAGTTACATTTGGTACATTTGCTCTCCAAAGGGTATTGATCAAATTTATCTTTTGAAAATCCAAGATGGCAGTCATTTTTCAACATGGCCGCCACAGTTGGCTGAATTCAGCGATTGACCAATCAGAATCAAGCATTCAACCAAGCCGTGTAATAAACGGAGTTAACTACGTACCTCTAAGTGCAGCTGGTCGCTCCAGTGTCCAATGCTCTTGTACTCGGTGCTGTCGTTGTTCATCTGGTATTGGTAGATCTCGTAACGACCGGGAGCGTCTCCGTTCACATTGAACACCACCGGAGTGCCTGCAATCCCTGAGAAAACAACAAGAACTCAGTCATGATTGCCAGCTTCAGCAAGCTCTCGTTTATGAACATCTATAATCAGTTTGTGTGCCTCAGCATCTGCCTCAGCTCACGGCTTCACGTTGTGGCGTTCAGAGTATGCAGCCAATACGGCTCCACGTTGCAGCGTTCAGAGTATGGGTTTTATGCCGTTCAGACTATGGGTTCTATGGGTACGTCTCCCATTGGCTTAGAGGCAGCCCAGAGGCAGCCAATGATGAGAAAGTTTCCACTAGGTCGCTACTACGGTCGCTAGTAGAGGTAGGTAAACATGGGCCCTATTTTGTGTGTCTTAAGTACCAGGTTTTATGACTTAACTTAAGACATGGAGGCGTGGCCAGTGCTGTTTGGCTGTTTTGAGTGGCTAAACAGCATTGGCCACGCCTCCAGGTCTGAAGTTAAGTCATAAGACCTGGTACTTAAGACACGCAAAATAGGGCCCCATGTTGTCCAGCCGCTTTTGAAGCAGCTGGCAAAAAAAGGGAAAAAGAAAAGTAAATCAGACACAGTTTTTTGCTTACTGCTAACTGCAGACCTGCTGATACGGCAAAACGGCCCAAACTCTCGTGCACTTTGTTATTGTCTGCAAAGTCCAGCATTCAACTTTGTGCTGAGCCAGTCCGCTCTACAGTACAGTACTTCTCTATTATGAATCTATGAGTCAAGGATTTTTCTTCGCTTTATATATAAATCATGTATTTTTTTATTTATTTTTTACGATGAAAATAAATGATGCTATGGTGTAGGCTTATGTGCAGACACTGATGATGGAGCAATGTTCTGAAGTTAAATAATAGAACAATATGTGGAAAAGTTTGTTTCAAAGTCTTTCTGTGAGTCATTTCACTCTCTCTCTCCGACTGTCTGCCTCTCTCTCTCTCTCTCTCTCTGTCTCTCTCTCTCACGTTGCGTTCACACGGGCAGACGCAACGACGCCAATACGCGTTGTGAGTTAATTTGGAGCAGCTACATGCATCATTGCGTCTTTGCAACGTAATTTTGCTGGCTTCCATTGACAATGAACGGTAGACTGCATCTTTTTCATCTGCCCGTGTGAACAGCCCGTGTGAAAAAAGTAGCCGATCGATCTATAAGCTCGATATAAAAAAAGGAGAAAAAAAAAGATTTTGATTATTACAAACCATATAGTAACCACTTATTATATACATTTTAGCCATTTGAAAATAGCTACAAATGCACAATGTGAGCTTGTATCTGCTATTTTCAAAATATTTGTAGAAATGGTACATTCTGCATAATGAGTACTTTAAGTACGTTTTGATGCGAATACTTTTGTACTTTTACTCAAGTATACATTTTGAATTCCAGACTTTTACTTGTATTTCTATACTCCAGTATTGATACATTTACTTAGGTAAAACATTTGAGTACTTCTTCCACCACTGCCTTTAAGTCACAGAGGCAGATGGTGGCGTTACGGACCGGCATGCTGTGTCTCCAAGCATTTCCTTCTAAAACAAAAGGAATAACGGTTAGAAATAGAGACACAAATTGCAGCGTTTCCGCGTATAGCTTTTTTAAAAGCGCTGAAAGCAGCAGAGACAGTAATTCATGGTTGGAGTGAAGCAGAGAGGCTGAACCTTCAGGACTATTATTCATTCTGTTGACTTAACCCATTCAAACCGGGAAATCAGTTTAGATTTGATCAAAATCTGTTCTAAAAGTTTCATTTTAAATGTGGGCTGTCACTTTGACCCCTTTTCCACCGGTTGGGAATGGGAACCGGTTCAGTTATTTTTGGTTAAGGATAAGGATAAGGATAACTTTATTTATTTACATAAAATGGAAATTTGTCTTTGGCACACCGGCAGTCAGTTACAACAATAAAACATTACATAAAATACACAGATGCATTAAAATAATATATGTTATAGTATTTTCTTCTAGTTCTTAGTCCATGAGCCAGAGCTCCAAAATTGGTGGGAAAACTAGACCTGTATTAAATTGTTGTATTGTATACTAGGATCAATACAAGTAAATTAATACATGATAACCCTTCCACAGTAGTAGCTTTTTCATATTTTCTATTATTTTGCATATTTTCCTACCTTAATGCATCATTTGCATATTTAAAAATGTAAAATTTGTAATACAGAAATCATTGTCTTCGTGTAAGTAATCAATTGGGTAAGTATCATGGTGATAACAATCTAATATATGGTTTTGCCCACTCAATTATTAACGTTCCAATTTTGGAGCTCTGGCTCATGGACTAAGAACCAAAAAGAACTGAACCGGTTCCCATTGGGAACCAACCGGTGGAAAAGGGGCCTTTGTGCCGCGTAATGAGCTTGTAGATCTGCATTGTTTTTAAATAAATAAAAAAGTGAAACATGAACATTTTAACGATATAATTTTTTAAAGCAAACAATTTTAACTGAAATCTTTGCTTCTGGGAGGTTCCGGGAACAACATATTGTCAGATGTGGGTCATCAGCGACCAAATACATATAATTCTGGGGGAGCCCCTTGACATGAAAAAGTTTGAGCAGCAGTCCACTGATATAGAAACATACAGATGTTTCTTGATAAATGCATTTTATATATGTGATGTATTCCCATACTTTTGTTCTTGCCTAATGTAAGTCGCTCTGGATTAAGAGCGTCTGCTAAATGCCTAAATTGTAAATTGTAAATTGTATACATTTTATAATAAAGCTGTTAACATTTTAGAATACGTTTGCACAAGCGGCCTCAGTTCTTAGTGGGTTAAAGGTTCAGTTAATTATTTGTTCTCTTTCTGGTGATACTGACCGCGTATAGGAGCATCCCTTTGTCTAGGAGGTTGTATTTTACCCTATTGTGTTGGAGGTAGTATTTTACTCTCTCTATCTATCTCTCTCTCTCTCTCTCTCTCTCTCTCTCTCTCTCTGTGTGTGTGGTGTTTAGCTGTCTCTCTGCCTACTCAGGAATAAAGGGTGGGTTGTGTACGGACTCGTCAGGCCTGTAATTAAAGTTCCCAGAGCAGACGTTATGGCTCCGTACAGGAGTTAAACCAACAGTAAAACAGAATGCATGGAGCATGTTTATGCCTCCATGCAGGGATAAATAAAGCCTTGTTGGCTGTAAAGTGGCCATAAGTTGTTTTACAACTAGACACCTCCTCCTCTCTTCCTGAAAGGTTGAAACTTTAGTTCTTCCACATCACTGTCCTCAGATGGATGTTCTGGCTTCCAGGGTTTGAAGCTTTACCTTTTTACTCCCCGAGGAGATGTGCTCCTGATGTTGAAGTGCAATGCAGTACTTTATAGGAGAACAATGGAAATGCATGAATAATGTTGAGAATACATAAATGTAAGAAAAATTGCACAATGTTTGTAGATCTGCAATATATTTTTTTAGTTTTCTCGGGAAAAAAAAACGTGTTTATGCCTCCATGCATTAAGCTTCTGCCTCGTCGGATATTCAGCTGGAAGTTTTATTTTAAAGACCACACAACCGCGAGGCAGCAACGCTTTAACCCTATAGGACTGAGGCCGATTCTAAAAAAAATGTCTTCTAAATCCTAATATAAAGGATTCTTGAAAAAATCAAGCGTAGCGATAGTTCATTGAGGCACGGAAGGCAGAAGGTTATAGTTCCCCTCATTCATTCCCCCTAGTAATTCATTCTGCTTCTTTAAATCAGCTGCCTCTCCAGGCCACACCTTCATTCCCACAGTGCATTCAGGCGGCCTACTTAAGCAGCCTCAGCTCACTACTCATTCTCCATGCTGAGCTGTCAAGCAGCTCGTGCGGCGTCTGCGTGAAAATTTCCCCCACCTCCCCGGCCTCCTTCCTGTAGTTCTTAGTCCAGGGGTTATGGGATATTATTGTATTGTTTGCGATTGTGTAGATTCATTGTGTTGAATCATGTGTTGATGTGTTATTACTGTGTATTGTTGGCTCTGCTCTGGGGGGTCGTTGATATCAGAGCTGTGTCTCGGTGCACAGATAATCGTAGATATCAAACGTGATATCAGACCTGTGTCTCGGTACGCAGATTATCTGATATCACATGAGCAGAGCCACACCGCCATACTAACATGCAATAGCTTTGCAATAAATGGTTTATGGTCAATCTGAGCTGAAGTGTCTCAATGAACCTATGTTTCTATGTCAATGGTGCTCAACCTTTTTCATGTCAAGGACCCCCAGAATTATCTGTATTTGGCCGCGGACCCCCATCTGAAAATATGCTGTTCCCCACAAAAGCAAAGATTTGAGTTAAAAAAACGTTTGCTCTGAAATAATATATTCAAAGATTTGCGGCACATTTTCACGATTTTTAAAAATGTGCAGATCTACAAGCTCGTAGCGCGGCACTCGGTGCCACGCTATACGAGCTTGTGGATCTGCTATTTTTCAATAGCTAACATAATGATTAAAACACCAAAAGGGATCCCGTCCTGAATGGGTTAATTATGAGCACCAACAATGCACCATTTTGATCAATAAACCTACAAGCTAATCTACAAGCTCCGTCAGACCCACGGTTCTGGACAGGGCTCTGGACAGGGCCCCTGCCCAGGCGCCATATATGGAGCTGGCCTGTTATGACATCACAACACTCCATATTTGGGCACGCCTGACACAACCCCACATATAGGAATAAAGGAACAAAGAGAGACACATACAGACATCTCCATAATATATGGGCATAAAAGAGACACAGACAGATGGGTGGAACGGGTACTCTGCATTTCCAGTTGTCCAGAACCAGCACAAAAGCCTAATTTGGCACGCCTGACAAAGAACTCCATAAAGGGACACATACATAATAACTGGGTGGACCTCGCCCTTCATTTGCCATTTGATCACACCTGATCACCCCCCTACGGGCACTGTTCTAGTGACAAAAATGAACATAATCTCAGTCGATATAGATGTAAGTGTGTTGCTGGTGCTTTGACAACAAATTAACATAATCTCCGTAGATATAGATGTAAGTGTGTTGCTGGTGCTCTGAAAACAAATTAACATAATCTCCGTAGATATAGATGTAAGTGTGTTGCTGGTGCTTTGACAACAAATTAACATAATCTCAGTCGATATAGATGTAAGTGTATTGCTGGTGCTTTGACAACAAATTAACATAATCTCCGTAGATATAGATGTAAGTGTGTTGCTGGTGCTTTGACAACAAATTAACATAATCTCCGTAGATATAGATGTTAGTGTGTTGCTGGTGCTTTGACAACAAATTAACATAATCTCCGTAGATATAGATGTTAGTGTGTTGCTGGTGCTTTGACAACAAATTAACATAATCTCCGTAGATATAGATGTAAGTGTGTTGCTGGTGCTTTGACAACAAATTAACATAATCTCCGTAGATATAGATGTTAGTGTGTTGCTGGTGCTTTGACAACTCATTAACATAATCCCCGTAGATATAGATGTAAGTGTGTTGCTGGTGCTTTGACAACAAATTAACATAATCTCAGTAGATATAGATGTAAGTGTGTTGCTGGTGCTCTGAAAACAAATTAACATAATCTCCGTAGATATAGATGTAAGTGTGTTGCTGGTGCTTTGACAAAAAATGTACATAATCTCAGTCGATATAGATGTAAGTGTGTTGCTGGTGCTTTGACAACAAATTAACATAATCTCAGTCGATATAGATGTAAGTGTGTTGCTGGTGCTTTGACAACAAATTAACATAATCTCAGTCGATATAGATGTAAGTGTGTTGCTGGTGCTTTGACAACAAATTAACATAATCCCCGTAGATATAGATGTAAGTGTGTTGCTGGTGCTTTGACAACAAATTAACATAATCTCCGTAGATATAGATGTAAGTGTGTTGCTGGTGCTTTGACAAAAAATGTACATAATCTCAGTCGATATAGATGTAAGTGTGTTGCTGGTGCTTTGACAACAAATTAACATAATCTCAGTCGATATAGATGTAAGTGTGTTGCTGGTGCTTTGACAACAAATTAACATAATCCCCGTAGATATAGATGTAAGTGTGTTGCTGGTGCTTTGACAACAAATTAACATAATCTCCGTAGATATAGATGTAAGTGTGTTGCTGGTGCTTTGACAACAAATTAACATAATCTCAGTAGATATAGATGTAAGTGTGTTGCTGGTGCTTTGACAACAAATTAACATAATCTCAGTCGATATAGATGTAAGTGTGTTGCTGGTGCTTTGACAACAAATTAACATAATCCCCGTAGATATAGATGTAAGTGTGTTGCTGGTGCTTTGACAACAAATTAACATAATCTCCGTAGATATAGATGTAAGTGTGTTGCTGGTGCTTTGACAAAAAATGTACATAATCTCAGTCGATATAGATGTAAGTGTGTTGCTGGTGCTTTGACAACAAATTAACATAATCTCAGTCGATATAGATGTAAGTGTGTTGCTGGTGCTTTGACAACAAATTAACATAATCCCCGTAGATATAGATGTAAGTGTGTTGCTGGTGCTTTGACAACAAATTAACATAATCTCCGTAGATATAGATGTAAGTGTGTTGCTGGTGCTTTGACAACTCATTAACATAATCCCCGTAGATATAGATGTAAGTGTATTGCTGATGCTCTGACAACTCATTAACAGGTAGGATATAATTCTTGCTCTGTAGCATCTGGCTCTGCTGCTTCATCTCCTCGTTAATTTGACTCAATCGTGAACACAGTCTGACGAGGGAACACCATAAAGCTCAGTAATGAGTCATATAGCTCTGTGTGGGAGTGGAGGGCGGGTCATAAAGCATTGCACTCGTTTACAACAGGGGCCACCATTTTCAATTTATCAGAACATTTAGAGACGTACAAATATACACTTCTATATAAAAAAGGAAATCATGTAAGGAGGTACTGAAAAGGGAAAAGAAACATGTACAGTACAGTATAGGGGGTGGGGGGGATTCAGATGTTATGGGGGCCAGCTTCGAATTGCGTCCCTTTGAGAGCAGTTTTAAAGGAGTCAAGGGATTTGCATGTCTTAATGGCTGTTGGTATAGGGCTTTCCACATTTTGGTGGCATAGGAGCGAAATTAATTTAGTCCCTTGTTTGTGCCGAATCTGGGTTGCACATGGTTTGTTGAACTCCCTCTGGTGTTGTGGGTGTGAACTCTGTTGACATTAAGGAAGTATTTAGACAGGTACATGGGTATCTTGGTGGTGTAGCGAATCTTGTGGACCAGACCCATTGCAAGATGCTGTACTCTGTCGTCAAACCCTACGCCATTCCAGCCTGTCAAAGTGGGCAGTCTGTCACACATGCAGCCCCTCCCCCTTGAGTAAACAATGCATAATAGCATAATACTGCTGTACTTAAAGCATAAATAAAGTAACACAATCAATCAATCAATCAATCAATCAATCAATCAATATGTATTTATGTATACGATAAATAGACCGTGAGTGTGATCCAGTGCCCTCTACCATTTAAACCTGTTATACTTGGAAATAACGGAAATAACGTCATGTGGCAGCCAAGTCTATGGACTTAAATGTTTGTTTAGGGGAGCTATGATGATGTCAATGTTTTGGCACGCCAAGTCTATACTTTTTTTTCCCGTTTCTGGATGATATAAATACTGCCCTCACCGGCCCTCACTCCATTTTTGTCTCTAGACCAAATCAACTAATCAAAATGATTCCCGAGCGTGGCACAGCTGCACTTTGAGTTACAACGCAGAGGAAAACCAGCAGGTCTTCCCGTCTATCATCGTCATTTGCTGAAATGAATGAAAAGAGCCACATCAAAATTACACAGCTCTCTCTTTCTCCCTCCCTCTGTCTCTCTCCCCCTGTGTGTGTGTGTGTGTGTGTGTGTGTGTGTGTGTGTGTGTGTGTGTGTGTGTGTGTGTGTGTGTGTGTGTGTGTGTGTGTGTGTGTGTGTGTGTGTGTGTGTGTGTGCGTGCTCGCGCGCGTCTCTCTATCTCTCTCAGTCGAATGCATCAGTCATCTTCCCAGCATGTGCCTTGTTAATGTGCAAGTGAAAAAGACCATCTCTCTCTCTCTCTCTCTCTCTCTCTCTCTGGGGGCTGTAAATAATTAAATCCACCGTCTCGGGGTTCCGTAAAGGCCCTGCAGGGGGCGCCAGAGACATTGCGCTCCACATGCTCTGTCCCTGCACTGCACTACAGGACCATGCAGGCATCACGCACGGTGTTAAGTACAGTTACAGTAAGCAGTAAAGTGCATTATAGTACATCAATACTATGATCTCATTATCAACACTATCTGTAGTGGTTGGCAGCTCTCTTCTTTCATGTAGTCAGCATGTATAACATACCATACATTAATGTGCAGTAAGGCTGCCTGCTTGCATACGACACACTTCCAGGATATATGTGTATTTTTATGGACGTTTCCCGTTTTTCCTTACATAAAAAAAAGAAGAGGAAAAAAAACCCTTTTAAAAAGCGTCTCCATTGCACTGTCCACAGACTGCAGACTGCAGACAGACAGTAATGGTTTTGTGGAGCATTGATTTTAACTGTGTAAAGAGTAAAGACCCATCATATAACCACATGATGTGTAGTGTTGGGAGAAGAGTTCCCAATTAAGGTAAAGTAGGCCTATACAATGTCACAATGTAGAAATGCTGTGCTAAATATTTTACTCGACTTTAATGTTTTGTAAAAAGAAATAATCAAAATGTAACTAATCTAATTCTAACTAGTCGTCTCTCAAGACAGACTGTATTGTAGGCTACTGTATACTGAAGATAAAATAGCGGGGCGCTGTTTTTTTTCCATTATTTGCCGATGGGATTCTCAGAACTGAACTAGTAGCAATAAACATGTCAGATAATTGTAGTGGAATATCAGTGCAACATTTTCCTCTGGGATGTAGTAGTAGAACGATCTATAGAACAGATCTGGGATGTAGTAGTGGAGTAGAACGATCTATAGAACAGATCTAGGATGTAGTAGTGGAGTAGAACGATCTATAGAACAGATCTGGATGTAGTAGTGGAGTAGAACGATCTATAGAACAGATCTGGATGTAGTAGTGGAGGAGAACGATCTATAGAACAGATCTGGATGTAGTAGTGGAGTAGATTGATCTATAGAACAGATCTGGAAGTAGTAGTGGAGTAGAACGATCTATAGAACAGATCTAGGATGTAGTAGTGGAGTAGAACGATCTATAGAACAGATCTAGGATGTAGTAGTGGAGTAGAACGATCTATAGAACAGATCTGGATGTAGTAGTGGAGTAGAACGAACTATAGAACAGATCTAGGATGTAGTAGTGGAGTAGAACGATCTATAGAACAGATCTGGATGTAGTAGTGGAGTAGAACGATCTATAGAAAAGATCTGGGATGTAGTAGTGGAGTAGAACGATCTATAGAACAGATCTGGATGTAGTAGTGGAGTAGAACGATCTATAGAACAGATCTGGATGTAGTAGTGGAGTAGAACGATCTATAGAACAGATCTGGGATGTAGTAGTGGAGTAGAACGATCTATAGAACAGATCTGGATGTAGTAGTGGAGTAGAACGATCTATAGAACAGATCTGGATGTAGTAGTGGAGTAGATTGATCTATAGAACAGATCTGGAAGTAGTAGTGGAGTAGAACGATCTATAGAACAGATCTGGATGTAGTAGTGGAGTAGAACGATCTATAGAACAGATCTGGGATGTAGTAGTGGAGTAGAACGATCTATAGAACAGATCTGGATGTAGTAGTGGAGTAGAACTATCTATAGAACAGATCTAGGATGTAGTAGTGGAGTAGAACGATCTATAGAACAGATCTAGGATGTAGTAGTGGAGTAGAACGATCTATAGAACAGATCTGGGATGTAGTAGTGGAGTAGAACGATCTATAGAACAGATCTAGGATGTAGTAGTGGAGTAGAACGATCTATAGAACAGATCTGGATGTAGTGGTGGAGTAGAACGATCTATAGAACAGATCTGGATGTAGTAGTGGAGTAGAACGATCTATAGAACAGATCTAGGATGTAGTAGTGGAGTAGAACGATCTATAGAACAGATCTGGATGTAGTAGTGGAGTAGAACGATCTATAGAACAGATCTGGATGTAGTAGTGGAGTAGAACGATCTATAGAACAGATCTGGATGTAGTAGTGGAGTAGAACGATCTATAGAACAGATCTGGATGTAGTAGTGGAGTAGAACGATCTATAGAACAGATCTAGGATGTAGTAGTGGAGTAGAACGATCTATAGAACAGATCTGGATGTAGTAGTGGAGTAGAACGATCTATAGAACAGATCTGGATGTAGTAGTGGAGTAGAACGATCTATAGAACAGATCTGGATGTAGTAGTGGAGTAGAACGATCTATAGAACAGATCTGGATGTAGTAGTGGAGTAGAACGATCTATAGAACAGATCTGGATGTAGTAGTGGAGTAGAACGATCTATAGAACAGATCTGGATGTAGTAGTGGAGTAGAACGATCTATAGAACAGATCTGGATGTAGTAGTGGAGTAGAACGATCTATAGAACAGATCTGGGATGTAGTAGTGGAGTAGAACGATCTATAGAACAGATCTGGCTACTTTGATAGGCTGGGATGGCATACTGTACCAGGAGGGGACCAAAAGAAAGCCACGCCGAAACAAAACAAAAAAATCAGACCCGTCTGTACTGTACTGTACTGTACTGTACTGTACTGTACTGTACTGTACTGTACTGTACTGTACTGTACTGTACTGTACTGTTCAAGCTCTCCTCCCTGGCCTCTGTGCGTGCGTGCGTGCGTGCGTGCGTGCGTGCGTGCGTGCGTGCGTGCGTGCGTGCGTCTAGCTGTCTGTCTGTCTGCTTCCACATGTATGTCTGCTTTCACCTGTCTCTCTGCTTCCAGCTGTCTGTCTGCTTCCAGCTGTCTGTCTCTCTGCTTCCACCTGTCTGTCTCTCTGCTTCCACCTGTCTCTCTGCTTCCACCCGCCTGTCTCTCTGCTTCCAGCTGTCTGTCTCTCTGCATCCACCTGTCTGTCTGTCTGCTTCCACCTGTCTCACTGCTTCCAGCTCTCTGTCTCTCTGCTTCCACCTGTTTCGCTGCTTCCAGCTGTCTGTCTCTCTGCTTCCAGCTGTCTGTCTGTCTGCTTCCACCTGTCTCACTCTACTGCCTGCCTGTCTGTCTGCATTGTGTTTATCTAAGTACGGACAACAACACAAAGCCAGAGATCAATAAAGCGATCAATAATGCTTCTACAATCCATACTCCTACGTCAGCAATATGCATGGCTGTCATCATCATCAGAAAATACAGTCATAACTGTGAGTTTCCATGGTTTTATGTAGGAAACTGGGCTAATCCTTTATTGAAAGGTTCAATACTGTCTTTGTGGAATAATTACAGAGCAATTATCAAAACAAAGTTACCAGAGTGCTGAAGTGTGAAATAAAAAGTATGCCATTCAACGTTTAAATTATGGAAGGGCCCTTCTACAAAAGAAACGTCTCAGAGCACTTTAGCAAACAATTAAGTGCACTCTGAAATAAAACTTTACGAGTATAAAATGATTAAACTAAATCCCTCTGATATGCAACTTCACTGTTGCGACACTTTATGTGCACTTGTAGATCTCCTATTTTTAAATGGCCGAAATGAAGTGGGTAATGTAGGCTATGTAGATGAATAATAATCAAAATCTACAGTACAAGTAATCAGTAACTCAAGTTTTCAAATACATGTAGTTGCAGTAACTGGATCTGAGATGTAGGCTAGTGGAGTAGAAGTACAAGCATTGGAAATCGGAAATACTCCAGCAAAGTAAAAGTACCTCAACATGTTACTGTTAAGTACTTGAGTAAACTTACTTAGTTACTTTACGCCACCATTACCAGTGAAGTTGACTTGTCAGATGAATTCATGTCGGATGCATTCATATCGGATGTATTTACCAGAATAGCTCATCAGTGAGGTTGACTTGTTGGGTGTATTAATGTCAGATGTACATGTACTCATGGATGCATTCATGTTGGATGTTCGAATGGTTTGAGCCTATAAATCTCTAAATGTCTTTCAGGCTTCTGAAGCAGTTTTAGCTGCAGTACCACAATGTCCTGAGGTGGTGGGGGCGCTGATATGCATGTTTTGTTTTTATCTTTGAGTCATTATAATACTGATGATAGATAAACCCAGGCTTGTTTCCATTCCATGCCAGCTTGGTGGAAAAAATCGTAAACAAAGTGGAAATGCAAATTTGGAACTAAAGACTGAAGGAGGGGCAGGAATTATACAAAGTAGGCCGGGCATACAGATGACATCTGTTGTTCTCCATGCGCTCCATGTCAACTGATTTGGTCATATAGACCAAATCAGTTGAGCTGTTCCTGAGAGCAATTTCCATAAAAGCCCCTATGATGAGAAAGCCTGATTGTTCAAAAGCGGAGCGGAGCGTCTGATGACACCGCCTAAAACTGGGGAGCAGGAAAGATGCACAACCGAGACAGCGTTTGTTTCACCTGACAAATATGACAATGTCATATTTATTGTTTTAAGTTGAATTTCATGTTGTAGGACCTTTAACAGATATACTCACCGGTGAAGTTGACCTGTCGGATGTACTTGAGCAGCAAGCTGCCGTTGATGGCATCCATCTTGGGGCAGAGACCCACCTTCCCGGGGCAGAGGTCACGGTGCATCGCATGCAGGGCGTGGGCCATGGAGTACACAGCGTCAATCACAAACTGGACCTTCCCTTCCTGCTCGTACTGGGAGTCCTTCCCGATGCGCTCCATGTCTGGAAGGAAGAAAACAGAATAACTCGTATTGAGAGTCCTTATCTCAGGGGCGACTGTGGCTCAAGAGGTAGAGCAGGTCGTCCAATGATCCATGGGTCGGCGGTTCAAATCCCGGCTCCTCCTGTCTACATGTCGAAGTGTCCTTGGGCAAGACACTGAACCCCAAATTGCTCCCGATGTGCTGGTTGGTACCTTGCATGGCTTCCGCCGCAATCGGTGTATGCATGTGTGTGTGAATGGGTGAATGTAATGCACAATCTATGTAAAGTGCCTTGGATAAAGGCGCTATATAAATGCACCATTTACCATTTACCATTTATCTCCATGTCTGGAAGGAAGAAAACAGAATAACTTGTATTGAGAGTCCTTATCTCCATGTCTGGAAGGAAGAAAACAGAATAACTTGTATTGAGAGTCCTTATCTCCATGTCTGGAAGGAAGAAAACAGAATAACTTGCACTGAGAGTCCCCATGTCTGGAAACAAACAAACAGAATAACTCGCACTGAGAGTCCTTATCTCCATGTCTGGAAACAAACAAACAGAATAACTTGCACTGAGAGTCCTTATCTCCATGTCTGGAAGGAAGAAAACAGCCCAAGTGTTAAAGGACCACTTTTCAACTTATCTTCATATAATTGGTCCTCACTAGTGTTCATGATAAAATACCTATTCTACTCAGTCTGTGTCTCATAGGGCTGTGGGCAGTTCAGAAACCCCTTCCTGGCTTCCTTCTCTGCTAAAGACAACATTACTTTTTAACAAGTTAAATTAAAAGTCACAGATCGCCAAGATCGACATTGGACGATTTATTAGGTTATTATTAATCCAGAATCGCGGTTTTAACTTTCGCTTCACAGACCTGGGGTCATTATTTTCCCCTCGCATAAGATATGGCTGAAAAGACCCCGACACCCTGAAGGAATTAAATTAATTAATATGTGGCAATCGGTGCCCTCCGGAGCCTGAAGATCCCGGAGCTCTGCCCCTGAAGAGCCCCATGCAATAAGTCAGACCTAAACACCACAAGTACGTACATATTGACTGAACAGTGTTTTGTTTAAAGAGAGTTACTCACTGGTGCATTTCTTGACCCCAGAGCCTTTCTTCAGAGCGTGGCGACTCAGCTTGCACTGGAAGTTGTTCTCCCAGAACTCAGCGAACCAGATGTTCCGTCTGTTGTTCTCCAGAGTTCTGCTGATGAAGTAGCGATCAAACCCTACGAGAACATAAAGAACACTTTAACATTCTGCTGATGAAGTAGCGATCAAACCCTACGAGAACATAAAGAACACTTTAACATTGGCCGGAATGAGATGATGTATAAGATAAGAGCGCCCCTCACTTCACACGGGTGTGATTTTTTGTTTAATAAATCCACCGTAGACATGTTACGAGCTATACTTTATGTCAGCAAATTCCATGCAGGTGATTATTTTAAGTGTTGTAGTTCGTTGTCAATAACGCAACGTCCTGCCTCCTGCATTATGTGACATTTATAGGAACAGGTGATACGCAGGACCGTTGGGTGATCTCCAACGAGCACTTCCAAACTTCCCCCCCCAGCCATCTATTATTATTATTATTATTATTATTATTATTATTATTATTATTATTATTATTATTATTATTATTATTATTACTAGTATTAGTATTAGTATTGTTATTATTATTATTATTATTATTATTATTATTATTACCACCTCGTATGGACTGTCTTTTGGGCAGGATGGTCACCGCCCCCTCTGCCATCTCTTCCTGGTTGAGGATGGGCGTGATCTTTGACCCCCAGCTGTCCGAGCCCACCCAGATGAAATGGCCCGTCTGATTGGCCCTCTTGGCTGCTTCCAGGAGACGCCTGATTGGTCGCCACAGGAGAGAGAGAGAGAGAGAGAGAGAGAGAGAGAGAGAGAGGGAAAAAGAGAGAGAGAGAGAGATTTGATTGGTGGACACATGAGAAAGAGAGACATTTGATTGGACCAAATGGGTCCATTTGATTCCATTTGTACATACTCAGAGTTACAGTACAGACCTGTAAAGGTGCGTTCAGACTTTAATGGTTAGAACGGCGCGATTACATACAAAGTCAATGCAAATACGAGAAGTTGTGCGAGCGGGCGCAGCGCGACCTGACGCGGCACAAACGGGACGGACTGAGCGAATATTCATGTCTGAACACTGCTTTAGGGTCCATTTGGTTCCATTTGTTACACTCAGAGTTACAGACCTGTAAGGGTCCATTTGGTTCCATTTGTTACACTCAGAGTTACAGACCTGTAAGGGTCCATTTGGTTCCATTTGTTACACTCAGAGTTACAGACCTGTAAGGGTCCATTTGGTTCCATTTGTGCACAGTGAGTTGTCAATCGAGTTGTCAATCGACTAAAATACTAAAAAAATATAAATAAGAAAAAGATAAACAATTTTACTTTCAATTTGCTTTGGTGCTTATATTCATAGACATTGGGCTGCTAATACAACGCTAGAGCTATTTTAGAGCTGTGATATATTTGTATAAACATATTAACCTTTACATAGCTCAAGTCCAAATATTCCGTTCGTACTATGGTTGAAGTTGTAATGATCAACATGGACATAAGTTTGATTGACTCCTTCCGTAGGAAAAAAAAGACACAACTTTACATGTAAGCCCATGCAACGTGTGTTGTGTGTCCTCCATGTGTGTTTTCTGCCCAGGCCAGAATCCAAACAGACCGGCACCAGTAGTCTGAACACACAACTTCCTGTTGGCTCCTCCAGAATAAAGCATCTGTTCAACCAGTCATGCTATTTCAAAATAAAACTGTGATTATACTTTTTTACACACACACACACACACACACACACACACACACACACACACACACACACACACACACACACACACACACACACACACACACACACACACACACACACACACACACACACACACACACACACACACACACACACACACTCTATATTGGCTGCCTCAATTAGAATAATAATACACAGCCTCTCTTTATTTTCTTTTTCTCTCACTGCAGAACTTCCTTTCCTTTCGTTGTCTATGATGCTGAAGTTTCAAGGGACATTTATTTGTGTAAAATGGCTGCAAGTTTCAACGTCCTGACTGGACTGTGTTATATTGGCTGCAGGTTGCAACAGGGCAATTGTGACCATTTCTGACCAAGGCTAAGTCATTGATTTTTTTTTCATGTCATATGAAAGCTTCAAATTGGTTGTTCAGTTAGACACACCCATTTTGGAGATATGGCTTATAGAGTAATTTCTTGCAGAAACCGGTGAGTTGAGAAAACAGGCTTGCAAGGTTCACTTCTGTGGTCTCTAACATTACACATACATAGCTACATGTTTAAGCATTCATTTCATATTTACATGTCGATTTCAGCTCTGACATTTATTTCAGACATGCTCTAGTATGTGAAGAGTCTGCCTGTGCTATTACCCATTTTGGATAAAATAAAAAATGGAGACAGTTTTTCTCCTCTCCTGAAGTTGATTGTATTCGATTTCGTGTGTACACATTCTTATTGAAGCAAGCACTCTTATTAATCCCCCGAACGCTCAAGGTTATTTAATCCATTAAATCATAGCGCCCAGCGATTTATAGCAGCGGAGCACTTTTACCGACGGACCGGATGTTATCCCGGATGTGGCTGAAGCAGCTAGATGTAGCCAAAACACTCTAGAGGCGATCAACAACAACGGGAGGTATATGATTAATTCTACCGTGCCTAGCGACGGGACCGCGGTGGGCCGTCTAACATATAATCTTTGCTTAGAATTGGACGGAATGATTTAGATCAAGAGTTAATCAATAATATGCGTCCTTTTGATCAATCTCCGTCCTGGGCGCTGGGTGTTACTAATTGAAAGGGCCGAGAACTTCGTCCTGTGCGTTCAGGGTGTTAACACATTCCCTGCCAGCATTAATTCATAAATTCACCCGTTAACCGCCAGCATTTTTCAGTGAAACTCGTATTTTTGAAGGATCCACCGGAAACTTGAAAAAACAGTATACCGGTATAGTTTTACAGCGATCGTCAGTTCTTTTGGCTGATGTGGGCCATTGAATAAATTTGATTTTGACCAGGGGCGCAATCTGGTAAAGGATTCCGAGATTTGAAAAGATGTTTACAACAACGAGTAGATGTGTGCAGCAATCCTCCTTACAGTACATATTCTGTTTACTTCATTGCCTAGCAACCCCAATGCTAATGTATGTAGCATTACGACGTTGACGAGTGGTGTCGTGCGGTCCAGCTAGATGCCGTCACGTTGCTATTAGCCTCAAATGTCCTTTACATTCACACTTTGTCTTGGAACAAAGGTGACCTTTCTCAGTCTCTCTCTGTGTGTAAACAGCTCTGTTCCCCCCCAGGTTAAATATCACCCACATTTACCAGAACAAAAAGCTTTTAATCACTGCATTAATTAATTACTGATCCTTTCCACACCAGAGGGGACATGACCGCAGGAAAAAAAACACCACACATTACACAAGTTAAAGGTGTAAACACTTATAAATCCTGCCCCCTCTTTAAGTCCTACAAATTAACTGGAGGTTTAAACATTAAACATGCGTTTAAAAAGGCATTATGATGCGGGTTTCCAGCGCTAAATACTGTTATCCATGATGGCAGCAGCCTGCCGCAGCCTCCTGCTACGGAACCACAACAAACAAACACACCGCTTTGAGCAGGGTTGCCACATTTTGTGATTGTGAGAGAGAAGCAAGCAACCAGGTCTATCAAAAAGAGAGAGAGAGAGAGAGAGAGAGAGAGAGAGAGACGCGGCGGCTGGATGGTAACCGTAAAGTTACCAGTTCGAACCAGGGCTCCCCCAGAGTTAGTATCGAAGTGTCTCTCTCTCTCTCTCTCTCTCTCTCTCTCTCTCTCTCTCTATATATATATATATATATATATATATATTACTTATAGTATACTTACTTGGTTACATTTTCCAGCATGTATAGTTTCTCTGGCCTCTGTCCTACTGCCACCTACTGTCCATTTACTGTATTACACAGTGGGTGAAAAAAACCCTTAAGGCTAAACCCCACCCAACAGAGGTGTGGCTCCCAAAGGTACCTTTCAGCAAAGGTACATATCAAAACCTCATTGGAAGAGACGAAGTGGAAGGGACTGTACATGACATTTGAAAGTGATGGCGCACACAAAAGAACACAAAACCGCTCAACAGCGGGCTCGATAAAACCGCCCGGCTCGATAAGCCTGCTCGATAAGGTGCTCCTTATCAATGAAAATGAATGAGCTCCATCCCCAGTCAGGATACCAATGTCATGCAATCGGGAGAGAGAGAGAACAAACAGGATAATCGGAGGTGATGAAACAAAGGCTTGACCTGTGACCTCCGTCAGCTCAGGTTGGAGCAGATGATACAGTGAGAGGATCATCAGGGGTCACAGAGGTCACAAAGGTTCAAGGATAGAGCTGATCTCCCTCCCTCCGTTCACTCAATTAAACCTTTATCCACACCCAATTTAATCAATGAGCCATGTGGGACGAGATACAGAGAGAGAGAGAGAGAGAGAGAGAGAGAGAGAGAGAGAGAGAGCGAGAGAGAGAGAGAGCTACAGTGTATACTTCTATCGTCCTTAATAAGTGAGAACCCCAACGCCAGGGTTCTTCGCCAATGAGGACGACATCAGGTGAGGCACAGAGTACATGTTTAATTTACAATTTAGGCGTTTAGGAGACACTCTTAATCCAGAGCGATATTAGAATAAGCAAGAACAACACATGGTAATACGTCAGATGCATATAAATAGTCATCTAGGATCATATTAATTCATAATCTGTATATGAAACTATGAAAAGTATAGGATGCCAAGTAAAAAACCTATAGCATCTGTCTACATAACATGCTATGTAATTTACTTGTTAGTCTTTGTATAAGCCTAGTTCGAAGCCGGGCCGGCTCCCCCCTGAGTTAGTGTCAAAGTGTCCTTGAGCAAGACACTGAACCCCAAATTGTTCCCGATATGCTGGTTGGTGCCTTGCATGGTTTCCTCTGCCATCGGTGTGTGAACGTGTGTGTGTGAATGGGTGAATGTAATGCACAATCTATGTAAAGTGCTTTGGATAAAGGCGCTATATAAATGCACCATTTACCATTTATTTACTAAGGTCGATATAATCCCCCGATCTGGTCCTTGGTCTGCCACGTGGTCTCTTTCCAGTGGGGCGACCAGTGAGGAACTCCCTAGGGAGACGCTCAGGAGGCATCCATATTCCGTACTAGATGCCCGAACCACCTAATCTCCAAGTCAGTCCACTTTCCAAGTCAAGGAGCATTTCAGCCGCTTGTATCCGCAATCTTATTCTTTGGGTCATGACCCACACTTCATGACCATAGGTGAGAGTAGGAACGAAGATTGCTCGGTAGACAGAGAGCTTTGCCTTCTGGCTCAGCTATCTTGTCGTGTGGTACAGTGTGGTACAGCGATTGCAATACCGCTCCTCGTGCTCCGTCCTCCCCTGGAGTTTGTAGACAATATATTGTAGCAAAAAGAACTGCAGGAACTCAGATAAATTGAAGCCTTTTTTATTCCAAGTGTAAAAATCCAAGAGATGACAAGACTTTGATGTGAACAGTACATCTTGGTCAGGTCGTGACCCGTTTAACCCCATAATAACCTGACCAACATGTCCTCTTCACATAAAGAGAAAATGGCATGTCTTGTACTTCTGCACTTCATTCATCCGATTCATCCAATTTATCAGAGTTGCTCAAAGTGACTTCTTGGTTCTCTGTCAGGCTCAAACCTCGTAGCTCCATGATTCAACTAAACTGTGGAACAAAGTCCCCATTGCAGTTAGAACTGCGTTCTGCACACTCACTTCCGATGTTCCGCCGTAATCTGAAGACTCTCCTCTGCCCGTAGCAGTTTTGTGCAAATGTTAACATTTACATAGCATGTTATGTAGACATCCTATATAGTGTTTATAGTTGCAATGTACAAATTATAGATTTTCTTTGGATCTTCTACTACTGTTAGACTGATGATAGGTTCTTGGTTTACTTATTACCTTGTGTTTTCCCCTACTTTTAGTGTTGCATAAAAGTAGTGAAAATAGCCGATCTACAAGCTGACACGCGTAGGTGTTGTAGATTGGATATTTTCACTATTGTATATATATTTTTTAATAATAATGAAAAAATGAACGGTATTGGACACACAAGGTTTGTTTCAAAGTGAAACTGAAGTTCAAATTGAGCGTCAGTCTACAGTCCTTTAGTAAGACGAACGCTGAATGTTTTACCTTCGCAAACATATTCACCTTTCCTCTTTCTGCTGAATAATATGCTTCTCACTAAGGAATAAATCAATTTCTGGATTTATATAGAGACAAGATTGTGACCTCTTCCTCCAATTAGAGGAGCTCTGCATTCCAAAAGGGGGAGGGGGGGGGGGGGGTAATTCAAATTCAGTATTTCAGTAAAAGTCAGAATATAACCCTTAAATGTAGAGGAGGTACTCGGTTAGGGTGCGGTCACACCGAACTTTGGTTGCCATTTGTGGATTTCTGCAAAATGAAAAGAAAACAAAATGCTCCGTAACAGAGGTGCAATTTCAGAACCACTTACTGGTAAGCCTCAACTGAGCTTTAATTCCGAGATAAACTCTGCTAAAGATCACGGCCATTATGGGACTCTATGGAGACCGTTTTTCAACTGTTTTTGTTTTCTCTCGTCCGTTTCAAGATGGATGCCATTTCAGGCCATACACGCCTGCCGTAAGAGGCCTGCCGTAAACGGACGTCGTAAAACGTATATTTAAAACATTGGCAGACAAGTGATACGGTTTGTAAAACGATTATGGCGCGAAATGTGCCCCAACAGCCCCATCTAGTGGTGGCTCAGAGCGCCAGCCATATAACTCTATGGGCGAGACTCTTAAATTGAAAGCCGATTTGGAAATTCAGAAACTGCGAGTCAGGAAGGAACAATCTGCTGTGTAACATGTCCCGCAAATGTAATTTAATCCACCCAAAACATACTTTTTGTAAGCTAGGATCATATCGAGAAAGGAGCCAAAACTCAAGCTTGTTTTTGGTCTAAAAAGAAGAATACGAGTTAGTGTTCAAAAATCTGCATCCCCATAGACAGCATAAAACCAGCAGATTTTCCATTTCCGTTTTCTTTTCTTCAACATACTGCTACCGGAGTGTTATAAGCACATACAGGACACAATTGATCATCGTAATCAATTGATATTAAAATAGTTGTCCGAAGGTGATTCCGGTGCCAGGGGCCTTTGGAAAACAGGCATCAAAAGGAGATTCCGGCGATAAATTAGTTAAACATGGACTGGGTGCCTCACCTGATGTCGTCCTCGTTAGCGAAGATAATGACGACCCTGGCGTTGGGGTTCTCACTCAGACGGCGGACGATCTTATCGAACTCTCCGGGCCGAGGTTCACGAGGGATCTTCACCGACTGGGAGATGCACAGACCTCCTGTTAAAGAGACAGTACACATCACGTTTTAGATAGATCTACAGAATTCCTGTTAACACTATGAGAGCCCAGCGTCAGTTGGAACCAGTAAATCGTAGGGATGGGACGATATGGGTACCTCACGATAGGATATATATTGCGATATTAGGCCCTCAATAATGATAATATCACGATATTCGATATATTGCGATATTTGCGATATATCGATATATTGTATGAAATTTCATCAACGATATATCACGATATCTGCAACTACAAAATACTTGGAAAAAACGCTATTTTCGTGCTCGGACACAGGGAGGGGCACATATAGCTGTCATGGTTGCACCACTCAAACACTAAATTAATACTCAATAAACTCCCCCTTTGCCTCATACCCTCATCATAATACCTCACAAACACCACCAACTGACCATTATCACTGGTATCATCATAATACCTCACAAACACCACCAACTGACCATTATTACGGGTATCATCATAATACCTCACAAACATCACCAACTGACCATTATCACTGGTATCATCATAATACCTCACAAACACCACCAACTGACCATTATTACTGGTATCATCATAATACCTCACAAACACCACCAACTGCATTATCACTGGTATCATCATAATACCTCACAAACACCTCCAACTGACCATTATCACTGGTATCATCATAATGCCTCACAAACATCACCAACTGACCATTATCACTGGTATCATCATAATACCTCACAAACACCACCAACTGACCATTATCACTGGTGTCAGCATTCTGCATTTTGTATTCCCACAAAGCTGTTTGGACAAATCACCATCCAGTAATTCAGTACTTCTGGTTGCTGTGGATTCTGTGGAATGTGAGAGTGGGATTTGCTTTATTTTAGCTGTCATTTCCTCCTTTTCTAAACATGTTGTTCATCACTTCATTATGAACAACTTCATTTCAAATTATTTTTCAAAAAAATGTCAATATCGATATTTTAATAATCGATATCGATTATTTATCGCGGGAGGACGTATCGATATATATCGCAATATCGATATTTCAGCACACCCCTCGGTGTGCCCAGCTATTTGTAGATCCAGAGGCCATTGTAGATCCAGGTCACATGGACTCCATCTTGATTGTGGTGATAGCATAGCATCTAAACCTATACACCCGAGGCATGGTTTCTTCTAACGCGACCATCGACGGCACCGCGATGGGTCGTCATAAACACACTCTATTGGAGTTAATATCGTCAGAATGTTTTACGGTGGAAAAGATCACGGCACTTCATCTTTAAGTAAAAGTACAGAATCAAAATGTCAGCATCAAAATGTCAGCATCAAAATGTCAGCATCAAAATGTCCTTAAAGTACCAAGAGTATAAAGTAGTCATTGTGCAGAATGTCCAGTTTCAAATTGTCAAATGTATAAAAAAAACCTTATGCAAATAGCAGATCTACAGATCGGCTACTTTCTATTGGCCAAAACGTATATAGGGCTGAAGTGATTCATGTGTGTTGGTATGTTTTGTAATAATAATAAAAATCTACAAAGTAACAACAAACATTTTCATGAAATTGTAGTGGAGTAAAAGTACAATATCGATTTGAGATGTAGTGGAGTAGAAGTAAAAGTATTGGAATTTGGAAATACTGAAGTAAAGTATACCTCAAAGGTGTACTCAAGTACAGTACTTGAGTACACATGCATTGCTACTTTCCACGACTAATTGGAACACATGGTTCTTTTTATTTCCATGTCCCGTGCAAGGTTTCCACCTGTCCTCATTAATGCAAAGATTAAATAATGTCTATTTAGGTATCTCTAATGTGGCAAAGTCAAGAAAAAATATAAATAAAAAACAATAGGCTATTGTATTGATTTGAAGCCACCGAAAACAGAAGAAGCTGCTATAGGGGAAAAGGAAAATCTAATTTAATCTTGTGCAGTTTTTATGACGTCTGGAAACAAGATGAAATGTTTGAAGGTTCCATATTTCACAGCGGGAGGGTATAAAATGCTCCACTAGGGTCCACTTTGCACCCACACAGAGCCATCAATCAGCTTTATGCTTCTGCCAATGACGACGTGCCGGGGAGAACCGTTCCGTTTTGGGAATTTTATTTCCTAATTGAAAAAAAGAAAAAAAAAAGTATGAAACTGATTCTATTCGGTCCAACTGTTGCTCATTTTCCTCACATTCAGCTCAATATATTATTTTATGTATTCTTTCAACTTCAAACCTGTCACCGCACTAGGATAATGATGTACGTCATCTTCTGCAATGTATACTTATTCTGTCGAAATCATCTCTTCATGACACAAACGTATAGATGTGTACAAACAGACTTATAGCTTGTTACGTAGACAGCTCTAGAATTGCACTTTATGTAGTCATAGCACTTTATAGTACACATGTATAATATATTATATAGTATAGTATGTATAGTTTACATAGATACTCCACTGTTACGTTCTTAGTCTACGCATGATTCATGATAACTACTTTTTATATATGTGATGTATGCCATGCTTTTGTTATTGCTTAATGTAAGTCGCTCTGGATTAAGAGCGTCTGCTAAATGCCTAAATTGTAAATTGTAATTGTACAACAAAGTAGATGCATACATGTTTTATACATGCATGTGTAACACTTATCATACTGAGTTCTCCCGCGTGAAAGCCACCATCTTAACCACTAAGCCAAAAGGGATATGTACTCAGGGGAGATATTAGGCTTTTATGCCATCAGGCTGAGGATGTGAGCCACTCTGCTACACGCACGCACACACGCGGACGTATCTCACACACACGCGCGGACGTATCGCACGCACGCGGACGTATCGCACGCACACACACACGCACGCACGCACGCACGCACGCACGCACGCACACACGCACACACGCACACACACACACACACACACACACACACACCTTTGAGGAGCTTCGAATTGAGCGGTCCTGTACTCTGCAGGTTTGTTTGTGTTTAGACAGAAGGTCCATCGATGTCGAGTCTGATTGCTTTTCAGAGCCTGATGCGAGTGGAAGTTAAACGTAATCAATAGCATGTTATTTAACCGCGTGCTCCAATAACATTGATCCAACCCGTCTCATGTGGGATGCTGAGCATCACTGCACACGCTAAACATTTCCCTGTGGAGGGGTTGAAAAAGGTTGGAGTGATCCTGGTCTAAAAGGTTGTTTTAAGGTCTAAAGGACTCCTTTAGCTGGGGGTGCATACGTTGGTCCGACGTACTAACAGTCTGACATGCGTGGCCATGCGTGGTTAAGACTCACCCGTGGCTTCCGTGTGCAGTCAGGGTTAGGTTAGGGTTTGGGGTAGGGTGTCGGACCAAATATATATGCACCCCTTTAGCTGAGAGAGAGATGAAGAAGTGTTTAGGCCCGGTTAATAGGGCAACGGACTCTAGAGAAAACGGCAAAATAAAATGTGCCGTCCAAAATAAACTATCAGATGTTTATCGGGGGTTGAAAACATTAACAAAGTGAAAACAACTCTCCGCCTGGTGTCTCCATGGCAAACGTGTGGTGCCATCGTGGCTCACGGCGCCTCACGTATGCCGTCACATCGTCCTATTAAACAAAGAGTAGTGACAGGAAGTAGAACAGAAGTGGTCACTGTCTGATCATGACAACGCGTCACGCCACAGTGCATCACCGCCACCTAGCCACGCGGCATGCAAACTATGGCGTTTTCAATCACTTCCGTGTCAGCATGTGAACGCAGAGTAAAACGTGAGAACGCAACAGAACAGATGGTTGCCATTTAAATGTGGCATTTAATTAGGATATAGGGTTAGAGTTAAGGTTAAAAAGGGCAAAGCACAACGCTGAGAAAAATGGAGGAGGAAAAATAGCAATGCAAACTGACATCGCTGAAATCTCAAATATAGGAATATTGTACCGTGTGCGTGTGTGTGTGTGTGTGTGTGTGTGTGTGTCTGGGTCAGATGTGTCACAATGTGTATGTGGCAGTCCTGGACACACGGATGTACATGCTCATGTACGCACAGTCGCACACGAAGACGCACACACACACACACACACACACACACACACACACACACACACACACACACACACACACACACACACACACACACTCTCCCCCCCTTCAGGGATGCATGTTGTCTGTTGTTGGGCGAAAACCTTGTATCTCCACATTTCAACTTTGTCGGAAAGTTTACCCACAAAAGTATCAAACAAACCACAAAGCTAAATGGCTACGATGCATAATAACAGTGAGTGTGCAGAATAGATGCATCCTCACAACTCGCATATACACGATAAGCAACACAGCATTTTTAGTCCATGCATGAGCCGGACAAGTTTTCATTACGTAATGAGTGGGCAAAACCATACATATATTAAATTGTTTATAGGGTCAATATAAGTACATTAATATATGATAACCCTTCCACATGAGCAGCTTTTTCACACATTTTCTTATCTTCACCATACATGATGGATGAATAGGATGAAAACAAAATGTAAGATATAATAATAATAATAAAGCTTTATTTATATAGCACCTTTCAAGAACAAGGTCACAAAGTGCTGAACAACAAGAGCATATAGAAAACATCATACATCAAAAACATAAAAAGGTGAAAAAAAAATACATCAGAAAGTACAAAGAGATCACGATAAAGGATTAAAAGCAGCTTTGTAGAAATGGGTCTTCAGAAGTGATTTAAAACGAGGAACCGAGTCGGCAAGCCTAATCTCCAGTGGCAGGGCGTTCCATAATGAGGGTGCGCGGATTGCAAAGGCCCGATCGCCAATAGTCTTTTTGCGGCCTGTTTTTATGGTATATAGTGGTCACCAAGAAACTTCCCTAGTCGATTAATTTCATGAAGACAATGATATATTGTATTACAAATTTTCTGAAATTGTATATTTAGTAGTTCTGTAAGGTACACTTCTACCATCAGAGGACACTGGCATGAGTGCCTCGCCTAGAGTAGTAACCTGTGGGGCTGGGTAAATGTACTGTATTTGTATTTATATTTATTCTCGTATATGTGATGTACTGTCTTACCGTGTGGGCCACGAGCCTGTAATAAAGTTTATATATATATTTAAATATGCAAATTAGGCATTATATAGGAAAATATGACCATAAAGCCAGAGTCAACATTCTTATTTTATTTTGTTTTGTCATTTTAAAGTCAAAGGTTTTAAACGAGGGAATATTCAATGTCCATACAGGATCCAGATGTATCATTGCATAAATAAGAAAATGCTGTGAGCAGCCATAAAATAAACATTTTTGGTGGCCAAATTCTATTATTATTATTTATTTTTTCTTTGTATACACCTCAAGTCAAAATGAATTAATGGTTTGCTTCATATGACACAAAGAGTTTGAAGGACCAAATTATCCGTTTATCAAGTAAGATGAGTTAGTTATGTGGAAATGTACACAGAAAGTGGGGACCGAGAAGGCAGACGGAGCCTGTTGCATTGGTGAACATTTCCTTTTTACTTTCCAAAAAAATATAGAGACAAATACAAAAGAGGAATGAATGACATGGCCAAGGAGGGGTGTGCTGGCAGGGAGAGGGTTCAGGGGGTTCTGGGACATACGGTAACAGGGGTAATGCATAGCAAATTAAGTCCTCTATTTCCG
This sequence comes from Electrona antarctica, assembly GCF_951216825.1. Lineage (NCBI taxonomy): Eukaryota > Metazoa > Chordata > Actinopteri > Myctophiformes > Myctophidae > Electrona > Electrona antarctica. The sequence continues at coordinate 14,278,082 of NC_136807.1, read as the reverse complement.
AGTCAGTCAGGTCTGCCTCTGATAATCAGGTCCTCTTCTTGGGGCTGGTTATTGCATGTTTGTAATTTGCACATTGATGTGCATTTCAAGCCATTGGTCAAGCATGTGCATTCTGGGAGCTTGCAAACCTGATCGCAATGGTTATCATACAAAAATGTGAAGTAGAGATGTAGGCTACAGCTATAGATTCAAACAAGAAATTGCCCACCCATTTCGTAATTAACGCGCACGCACATCAGGGGGGTCTGGCTCATGGACTATTTGGCTTCAGTATAGGGCTGCTGCCAGTGTCCTATCTGCACGTCCCCAGGCCCTATAGGATAGGTACCCTCACAACAACAACAAAAATAAATGCAGTAATGCTGGTCTCTAAACTGCCTCCCCCTGGTCAGCCTGATGGAGAGGAAAGGAACTGGTTGGAATAACGTGTTCCTTCCAGGCACTATACCGGGAATACTCCGCCGTCAGGTGAAAAGAAGCGGCTTGGACTTCCGCTTGGCGGAAGCATGAGGTCAGTTCGGGGCTCTCCCCAGGTTGAGTGTAGTGCCCAGAATTACATCAGACAATTGACACTGGGAGAAACAAAAATCGTGAGATATATATTGTTTAAATAAAACTGCCTCAGCCACACCATCGAAGGCGAAGTGGGTATATACTCGCTTAAAGCAAACTTTTAGTTTAAGCTCCTATAATTAGAACAATAATTAGAATAAGAACAAAATGTCATTTCCTATATGCAAACATGTTTCGTACTACTATGTGTTTAATTAATGTATGTGTGGGTTTTATAATTATGTAACCAATGAAAAGCATGGACCCATTGGAACAAATAATCCATTATTATTATTATTTCCACGTTTCCTGAAGAGTAACGATTTTGGACATACTAGGTTTCTATAGCCAACAGAGACGAAACATTACACCCCCAACCCCACCCCCACCGCCACCCCTTGGTCTCTAGTCAAGCATGACTCACTCTCACTACCCCCCCCCCCCCCCTCTCTCTCTCTGTGTCCTGTGGATTGCAGCCTCCCTCATAATCATCCTCTCTTCATTCCATTTCTTTTTCACTCCTCACCTACCCCCCCCCCCCCCCCCCCTCCCCCCCAAGCATCAATCTGACACCCCCCCCCCCCCCCAACGGAGACCCGAGCGTCTGAACAAGGATTTCAATTTGCGACGGAAACGCGCTCCCAGGGGAGGTGTGGATGGAAGTGTGTGACAAAGACATGTCACCACCTCCATGCATTTGGAATCTGAGTCAGACAAACCACATGCTCCGATAATTATAATAATAATAATAATAATAATAGCTCAAATTTATATAGCACTTTTCTAAGTACCCACAGCACTTTACAAAAACCACAACACATACTTTATTCAAGAAAAAAAAAGCGAAACGAATAAAATATCACTGCTAGGTTAAAACATAAAAGGCAGACCTTGGGGAAAGCTATTTGAAGAGGTTTTGAGTGAGGTTTTGAAGGAGAGGAGGGAGGGGGCCTCATAGGGGCGACGCATCTCCTCCCATATGTCTGTCAGAAGCCGTTGAGGGTTGATTTCATCCAACACCCAGAGGGCAACGGATATTTAAAGGCAAATCACCTGATTGGCTGCTGCAAAGTGCTCGTGCTTGGATTTGGTTAAGATCTTCCTTATTGAACCTTCGCTAAAACTTACATATAGATCCTGCTGGCCAACAAGCTGCCGTCGCTTGCCGTCGATATTGCCGTGCCGACAGGACCCCGGAACCCTGGATGGAGAACTGAGCCGACCACGAGTCATTACCGACAGGATCCCGGAACCCTCGATGGAGAACTGAGCCGACCATGAGTCATTACAGGACCCCGGAACCCTCGATGGAGAACTTAGCCGACCATGAGTCATTACCGACAGGACCCCGGAACCCTCGATGGAGAACTGAGCCGACCATGAGTCATTACCGACAGGACCCCGGAACCCTCGATGGAGAACTGAGCCGACCAAGAGTCATTACAGGACCCCGGAACCCTCGATGGAGAACTTAGCCGACCATGAGTCATTACCGACTTTGGTCTTCGGTAGCCGTCGATATCCGTGTGGCAGTTGGAGGTGCTCCGATCGATCCGCCGCCAATTTAAATCGTCCGATTTTACCTCCAATTGGCAATTTACCCGATCTGGAGAATCTATTACCATTCTAGTGGTATAAAAGAAACAGATCTTTCATACCATTCTAGTGGTATAAAAGAAACAGATCTTTCATACCATTCTAGTGGTATAAAAGAAACAGATCTTTCATACCATTCTAGTGGTATAAAAGAAACAGATCTTTCATACCATTCTAGTGGTATAAAAGAAACAGATCTTTCATACCATTCTAGTGGTATAAAACAGATCTTTCATACCATTCTAGTGGTATAAAAGAAACAGATCTTTCATACCATTCTAGTGGTATAAAACAAATCTTTCATACCATTCTAGTGGTATAAAACAGATCTTTCATACCATTCTAGTGGTATAAAAGTCAATCAGGTAAAAGTATAATATCGCTTTGTGACGGTCCCACACACACAGGAACAGTTTTGACATATAATACTTTTGGAAATATTCAAATGTTTCCCCCTTGCGCACAAGATTGGTATCGGCCAATCGTGAGGGGGAAAAAATCTGTAATCGGGATCGGTCCCAAAAAACCTGATCGGAGCACCCCTAGTGGTAGTGATGAGGAGCACCCCTAGTGGTAGTGATGAGGAGCACCCCTAGTGGTAGTGATGAGGAGCACCCCTAGTGGTAGTGATGAGGAGCACCCCTAGTGGTAGTGATGAGGAGCACCCCTAGTGGTAGTGATGAGGGGGATAGAGTGGACTTCTAATCTGCAATGCTGCTCATGTTTCAGGGCTGACTACAGGGGCGTAGAAGAAGCAGGCCGAAATAAGCCAGAGACATTTGAACTGAGTGAATCATATATTTATAAATTCATAAAACATAATTAACAGTATAAAAGAGCAGAGAGTGAGTCATATATGTATAGATATATAAAACATATTAACAGTATAAGAGCCTATGAGCAGCATAGAGTGAATCCATCTTCTCTCCCAGCAGTGATTCACACTCCCTCGAAACCCAGACTGTATATTTCAACATCCTCTTGTGTTCAAACACCCAGACTCCATCAATCACTGTTCTGTGCACGCACACACACACACACACGCACGCGCACACACAGCCTCACTGGTCCCACGTTCCCACGACAGATGCTGCGTTCCCTCACATCTGAGACTAACAGCCAGCCACTCGGCTCACTGTGCGCACGTACGCACGCACGCACGCACGCACGCACGCACGCACGCACGCACGCACGCACGCACGCACGCACGCACGCACGCACGCACATACCCTTCCTCTGGGAATGGTGCCAGTCGATCAGCAGAACAGAACTTCTGGGCTCTGAGACTCACTA